>NC_142008.1:135815383-135908427 GCF_049901715.1 Pseudonaja textilis | reverse complement strand
GGTTTTAAAATTGTTTAAAACATTTGCACTTTACCTAGCTTCTTCTAGGCCAGGGGTGGGCAATTAACTTCTGTCGGGGGCCACATGGAAAATCAGATCTGCGTTCGAGGGCTGAACCAATTTTATAAAAGGCCATTATAAAGGGCCCATTATAAAATGCAGATAAATAAAACGTTCAAAATTTTGGTCTTCAAAGCTCCCCCCAACAGTAACAAAACCCCTTCCAAACCACGATCTCTTTGAACTTGAAAACAAAAAAACCTAATACTTAGCTTCGATCAAATCAACCAAATGCTGAAGTCAGTGGCACTTACTGAAAATTAGTTGGGTGGGGAGGGTAACTGAAGTTTCAATTTCGAATTACAGCAAGCAATTCTCCAACACCATTTCCTCCGCTCAAGGGGGAAGAGAGAAGGCAAGGAAAGGAGCTCTTTGCCCGCCAGTTAAGTCTCAGTTTGCAAGGCTTGAACTGACTCGGTGATTTTATTTCGCTACCGAGGTTAGCGAAAATTGGAATTGCTCCCGAGCTGGCAAGGTCCGATCACCGAAGCGCTCTTCCAAAAGAGCAGCTTCCGGAAGCAAAGTAACACCACGGCTGCTCCTGCTACTACTTTCCACACTTTCTAATCGTGAGTCCCAGGAGAGAACAAACAGCAAACTGCACTCAGGGGCATCCAAGCCCACCTAAAGCTAGGCCGCTGCTGGTGGAGCCTTGCCCTGCCTTGGTGCCCCATTTCCCGGCTCAGCGGTCCTGTTCGGGCGGCACTTTAAAAGCCCTCCTCCTCGCGTACGCGCCCGACGAGCCGCTCACCACGACAGCAACAACATGGCTGCTCCCAGCACCCAAGCAACTTCCCAGCAACTTGCAGCTTCCTTTTTCCTCGCAGGCGCTCGCGCCTGGCCCCGAGCCACGCGGCAGAGGGGAAGCCCGGAGCGCCGCGGGAAGGGTTCCACCCGGTGGGTGGGCGGGCTGCTTGGAGGAGGCAACCCAGTGGCACTCCGGGCTTCCCCTCCACCATGCGGCTCGGGGCCAGGCGTGAGCGCCTGTGAGGAAAAAGGATGCCGCAAGTTGCTGGGAAGTTGCTCGAGTTTCGAGGCTTCCAGGCTTAAACTTTGCAAAGGCAAAGTTTTCAGGCGGGCGTCTTCCCGCCAGAGCGGAAGGGTTCCGCCCGGCAGGCGGGCGGGCTGCTTGGAGGAGGCAACCCGGCGGCACTTCGGGCTTCCTCCGCCGCGTGGCTCAGAGCCAGGCGTGAGTGCCCGCGAGGAAAAGGAAGGCTCCTCAGCGGGAAGACGCTCCCGCCTGCAAACTTTGCCTTTGCAAAGGTTAAGCCTGGAAGCCCGGAAGCCCGAGCAACTTCCCAGCAACTTGCGGCTTCCTTTTTCCTCACGGGCGCTCGTGCCTGGCCCCGAGCTGCGCGGCACAGGGAAACCGAGAGCGCTGCCGGGTCGCCTCCTCCAAGCAGCCCGCCCACCGGGCGGAACTCTTCCCGCTCCTGGCGGGAAGACGCTCCCGCCTGAAAACTTTGCCTTTGCAAAGTTTAAGCCTGGAAGCCCCGGAAAAAAGAGGGGGATTGGCGGGGACTCACCTTCAGGGAGGTTGCACTCGAAGGTGATTTCAAACTCCCAGCTGAGGCCTTTGCAAAGTTCTTCTTTTCTTTCCTACCGCAAGAGCACTCTGCACTGTTTTGCAGCTTTGGGGGCCACGCAGCGCAGGGCAATTCGCCACGCCCAGCAATTTTTTTTCAGAGGCGGGCCAGATTGGACAGACCAACAGGCCGGATGTGGCCCGCGGGCCGTAGTTTGCCCAACCCTGTTCTAGGCAGTCCAATGTACTTTTCCATTATTAAGTGGGTCCATACAACCTATTGGTGCCGGATGTTGCTTAGTTTTACTTACCACATATGAATATAAACAATTGTATTGTAGGAAGTTAGCACCCACCTTCTCCTAGAAAATTGAAATAGCCTTGGAAATATTAAAAAGGCAGAATATTTCATCTAAAAAGAGTAGAAACTCAGAAGCAGAAACTCAGCTCAGAAGCAGAAACTTACCACCTTTGTTAATGGGTGGGGCATTAAGGCCTGGGCCAGAATACTTTACATAACAAAGGTCTCCAGGTAAAGCTATAGCAATTGCCAAAAGCCCTTTTCAGTGCATCATCATCATCCAGCAAGGCTCACCCAAGCCAGGAACTCAGGATAGCCTACAAGTTGCTCCTGCATGGCCCCATGGGGGTCTGACAACCAATCAGAATACAAGCTCCAATTCAAATCCCAACAAAGGTTATAAAACCCACTCTCAGCATTATCAGTCCTTTCTTGATCTCTTCCTTCACCTTGAAGCATGTGATCATCCTTCCTTTTCACTTTAAGAGCTCCAGGCCATGTGGTCCTGTCCATCATCAAACCTTCCAAATAGCCACCATGTTTCCAGTGTCTTTTTTCCCATTTGGAACTGAACCCAGAAGGATAATTCTTCCAACAGTATTTTGTACACAATGTTTATGGTACTTTTCAACTGGGGCCATAGAATCTATTGGTGCATGATGTAGTTTGGGCTCTGCTTAGCACATGTTGTGAATCCAAACAATTGTATTTTGTACACAATGTTTGATTTAGCACAGACTGCTAAACTGACCACTGTCTAAAGAGTTGAAGATGATAACAAATATCCAAGTATCTCTTACTGATATTCTATTTTAGTGAAGTTCATCGAGCACTATCAGTAGTATGAGCTGTATCACATTTGACTGTGGAAAGATGACAATATTTTTATGTTGGAAAACTTACCTATTGGGGGGGAAGAGAACTTTCAAGTCCTTTCTTCAGTATGCTAAGCTACTCAGAAAATGAGGAAACAGAAGTTTTGAATTCCTATAGCCTTAAATGACAAATCCAATTTACATTATGGGCTATTAGTCAAAGATATTACTGCATTATAGTTACAGATTGGAAATGTACTACCATGTTTCTCATATAATAAGGCCGGGTCTTTTTTTTTTTTTTTTTGAGCCCCTCCAAAATGGCTAGGCCGTCTTTTCGGGGGTTGACTTAATCCCCCCCCTTGCATCTTCAGGCAGGCAGGCGGCGACGGCTTGGATGTTGACCTCGGCGTTGGAGGGGCACTTTGTATCAGGGTCTACGCAGGCAGCACCATATCTGGGTGTGCAACAAAAGTACTTCCTAACAGCAAGCCCCCCTGCCATTCCCCCCCCATTTCGCATGTTTTAATATAGGCCTTAATTTGGGGGGAGGGGCTTAATTTCATTTCATGCCTATAAAACATGCTGGGACTTCCTATTGGGGGAGGCCATATTGTTGGAGAAACAGGGTAGATATACATGGAAATGCAGCTTTTTCTTTGGCAAACAAAATGTTAGGATGACTCAGATGTGGCAACCTACCCCAATAAGGCATATCTCTCAAACTGTGAAGCATACCTCCCTTGGAAGGTGAAGATCATCCACCCCTCTCCTAGAAAATTGAAATAGCCTTGGAAATATTAAAAAGGCAGAATATTTCATCTAAAAAGAGTAGAAACTCAGAAGCAGAAACTCACTTCAGAAGTAGAAAGTCTCCCCCACTTTTGTTAATGGGTGGGGCATTAAGGCCTGGACCAGAATACTTTACATAAGTACATGTAAAGTACTTACTACATATCCAGGTAAAACTATAGCAATTGCCAAAAGCCCTTTTCAGCACATCATCATCCAACAAGGCTCACCCAAGCCTGAAACTCAGGACAGCCTACAAGTTGCCCCTGCATGGCCCCATGGGAATCTGACAACCAATCAGAAAGCTCCAATTCAAATCCCAACAAAGGTTATAAAAACCAGGCACCTCAGCATGTCAGCCCTTCTTGATATCTTCCTTCACCTTGAAGCATGTGATCATCCTTCCTTCTTTGGAGCTCCAAGCCATGTAGTCTCCTCCATTAAACCATCTTTCCAAGCAGCCTCCATGTTTCCAGTGACTTTTTCCCCACTTGGAACTGAACCCAGAAGGATAATTCTTACAACAATGTGAAGAACCTCTTGACTACATATTTGCAATAAACCCACCTTTTTGAAAATTTAATTAGTGTTTCCATTGTTCTTTTGGGTTCATTTTGGTGTTTGAATTTTTGGGAGAAGGTTTACATTAAGATTACATTAAAGGCAGGTGTGATAAAACCTATTTTAGGTGTACAGAAACACAACTCCCTATTTTTTAAAGTATTTCCCGATAATTCAATGATCTGTAATACAGCACAACTGGGGAAACGATGGGGACGTGGTTTCGTTTTCTTACAGGTTGCGTGCTGCTGCAAAGCACTGAAAAAGCCAAAATCCTGAGTATGCAGCCCAGAATCATGAAACTCCATGTTACAAAATGGGGCTTTATAGACAAGCCACAAATGCCCTTCTCAAAATGGCAGCCACCGTCCTACGTAATTAAATATTTGGAGCCTTGCACTTGACTTTTGAATCACTTTTAGTTCGGAGACGCTAAAACGGGAATTACTTCCTTGAGACAATTCCCATTTTATTCTCACCACCATTCAGTGTTAAGCTTATAAAAAAAGATTAAAGTCCTTTCCAAAGAAAAAACAAAAACTCACAAGCCGCGGCAAAAAAAAAACACCCCGCAAAGGCAACGTTTAACTTCCGCACTCTAACGGAAGCAACCATAGAGAGTGGTCGAGTCACGAAAGAAAGCCCTTGGAAAGTGGCGGCGCTATAAGCCGCGACGACCTTCCCAAACGGGGCGAGGCTTCAGGTTGCCTCTCCTAAGATGACAAACGAGCGCTTCCGTGTCGTTGACCCGTCTTTTCTTCCGGCGGCTGCTTCCGCAAGCGCTTCTATGGGCCGTCTATGGTCTTTTTTTTTTTCCGACCGAAAGCCGTAAGGCGAGCTTCGAATGGGGCGCATGCGCCACAGTATTCTTTCACCCCCTAAACCGGGTTGGGTTATATACCGAGATTGCAGTGCATGTTGGGAAACCGGGGGTTTTGCTGCTTTTTCCTCTCTGGGGGGTCTGGGCTGAGGCTGCATCTGCAGAGATGGTGAGTCGGGGAGGGCAGCCGCCTACGGGAGCGGGGCCGGGACCGACCGCGACCCTCCTGGAATCACTGTCCTCGCTCCTTTGCCTTTCTTTCCCAGGGAGAGGGGTCCCCACTGCCCTTTCGTGGGACGCTCCTCGTCGTCCCGTCGTCCCCTCCGATCTCTTCCCCGGGTCCGTTTTGTGGGGACGCTATCCGGGCTCCCCCGCGCATCGCCTTTCTCGACACCCCGAAAGGAGACGGCTTAGCTCCCTTTCCCCCGAATGGTCTTCATCGGCTTTCCTCTGGTTCCTCCTCGCCCGCCCGCCCCTCACCTCCTCCCAGTTCGCTTTATCGTCCCAACAGCCCTGCCAGGTGGGCTCCGAGAAAGGTTGAGGGTAGCCCGGTTTTACGCGATAGAGACAGAGAGGTTTTCCCGGTGGCTGTGGGTGGCGCTGAGCTATCTGGCGCTCCCATCTTGGGACTTCCAAGACGCCGCCCTCGTTTATTCATTGCAGTTGTTTTGTTATTCCCTTCTCTCTGGTGTTTATTTTTAAAAGAAACCCAGAAAAGACTTCGGTTAGAAAGACTTTAGATAAGTTTAGCTTGGAAGGGTTGATCTCCCAAGGAAGTTAAGGGAGCTCCTGGATGCTTTTGGCATCCAGGCTGCTTTGTACGAGGAAAAATGGAAAATTAATAAAGAAAAAATGACTTTCAATGTGTAAAAAGCTTCCCTGCTTCTGGGTAAAAGTACCCAGTACACCAAACTGTACTTAGTACAAATTAGCTCTTAACAGTGTTGCAAACATAATTCTAAACTTCTAGATACTTTTACTCTCCAGGGCATAGTATGAAAAGATTACACGAAACTGGAAGTCACCTCCAACCAATGAATTTGGCCAAATTCTTAGTTTGGGGCTTTTACCCTTTAAGATGCTCTCCAGGAACTTTGGACTTCAACTCCCATCAACCCTTGGTGATCTGGCCCCTGGCACTGGAAAAAGTGTAAACAAAAATATGTAAAAAGAAGTGCTGGGGTTAATGCTACCTTGAAATGGTTAAAACACCATTACTGCTTCCTATTGACTCAAAAGGAAGCTGTTAAACCAGTGTTTTCTTAAGTTTAGAGGCTAGTATAACTGAGTGTTACGATTGCAACATTGTAAGAGCCATTTTGGTGTTGAGCTTAAGACATCAGACTAGAAACAGGGAAACTGTTCCAGTCCCACCTTGGTCACTTAGCCAGGTGCATGACCTTGGGCTGATCACTCTCTTTCCAGCCCTAGGAAAGGGGCAGTAGCAAGTCATTTCTGGAAAAATTGCCAAGAAAACTGCAGGGATTTGTCCAAGTGGTTTCTAAGAATCAGACACAATTGAACAGAAGTAAAAGATACCATTTCAGTCTTAATATATGTATAAGAGACCCACCTAAAGTTATCTATGAATATCCTGTCTCAGGAGGAATTTGAGCTTGGGCACTGTCATGGCCTATTTGGTACATAAACTCTGATGTCATGATTTTGGATTTGATTCAATCTGTAACCTGCCTTTCTTCATCATATTAACTTTGCCTTTATTATTTTTATAAATATCTCAATGCAGCTAACCTATCTCATGCTTCTTTATTTTCCTATATTCTTTCAACAACAACTTGTGAGTTACAGGCCCAGAGTCTCCCTTCTGGCCTTCATGCCTAAGGTGGTAGTAGAATTCATAGTTTTTAGCCTGGGGCTTAACTATTAGACTAATAGATTCTCTACATCACATCACATCTCTACATCCTACCTTTTTTCCTCCTACAAGCTTGTAGATCAGGGGTCTCCAAACTTGGCAACTTTAAGACTTATGGATTTCAACTCCCAGAATTCCTCAGTCAGCCATGCTGGCTGGGGAATTCTGGGAATTGAAGTCCACAAGTCTCAAAAGTTGCCAAGTTTGGAGATGCCTGCTGTAGAATAAGATGGATTGAATTGACTCTCTTCAGTCCAAGTTCAACATCTGAGCCTTAGGAGTGAATCCAAGACTTGGTTTCTGTAAAATAGGGTGACTTAAACATTAGCTATGAAAGGTTACCCTTTATGATGGGAAGAAGTTAAGTTGCCAGAGTGTTTGCATTCTGAATGGGCAAGTATCTAAACCAGAGGTCCCCAAACTTGGCAACTTTGATCTAAACTAATTGAGATATTTGCCACAAGTAAAAGAACTTTGGATAACTTCTGAAATAGGATCAAGAAACATACAATAATAGTTTAGGGAATCTTGCAAATGTGAAGACCAGAGTTGCTAATACAAGTTTGCATTATATATGAGAACTGAACCATTGTTTTGCAAGAGCTTTTCCAAATTCGTGCCATCTATATATACTGGACTACAATAGCTGCCATTCTGTTGTTATTCCTACGGTACTGGCTGTGAATGATGGAAGCTGTCAACCAACACATCTGAAGAGTATCTATCACATTGAGGAAGTCTGAATTTTCTAAATCAATCTGGAAGATTTAGCATTTGTCATTCCTCTGCCAGGGTGCCTTTTGTTAGATTCAAAAATTGTACTAAGCCAAGGTTTGTTTAACAAATTAACTGGGTTTGTCCAATATACTTACCGATCAATATCTAATATGTTATATATTCTCTGGTATTTATGGAGGGTCTGGTAGCATTGGCTACAGTGCCTTCTGTGATTTTACCTAACATGCCCAGCTGCATATCTATGTAGAGAGGAACAATCTTGCCATAGTCATTTGTGATCCTGGATTCTGTCTGGAGAAAACAACTGGAATACTCTGTATGTAGTTTAATAGAGAGACTACCTACGCTTATACTCATCTGAGCCTTAAAATAGTCCATAAGAACTAGTCACATGGTTATTACTTGGCAAGTATTAGAAATAGAATTGTAGTATATTGTGAATGTAGGATCTTTAATGGCTCCATCCTTGGCAATGCCTGAAGGACAATTACATTTACTACAACTTCAGGATTCTGAGGTATTAACCTAGTTGTAAATGACAGTGCTAATTTTAGTATACAATTGTTAACGACTGCTGTTTTGTTTATAGCAAATCTCAATTGGCTGACACTCAGAAGACCTCAGAAGCAACAACAAAGTCTGAATGTAGGCCATTTTTTCAAACTGGACTCATCTGTTGCTTGGCAAATCAATCTGAACAGTATACATGTATTTTATGTATATTACATAAATGTGGATATAGCAAACACCTGGGAATAATTCTCAATTGTTCAATAAAACTGAGGTTTTATATACTTTGTATTTTATATTTTGGAGAATAATTGTCTATCTTACATACCAAATTGAGGTTTTCCCATTGTATAAAATTATGTCATTATCATTATTGATAGTGATGGCTATCAATTACAAATGCTACAGATTGCCTAATATTATGAAATGGTCTGTTGTCCAACAGGATGTCTTTCTAATGATCCGACGTCACAAGACAACTATCTTCACAGACGCCAAGGAGTCCAGTACAGTGTATGAGCTGAAAAGAATTGTGGAGGGGATTCTTAAAAGGCCTCCAGAAGAACAGAGATTATACAAGGTATGGGGAACTTATTATAGAAAGTACTGTACCTTTGGACTCTTAATAAATTATGGCATTACACCAAGACCTGCTGTACTGGCTAAGTGCTCTCCTTGATCAGTTCAGAAGTTACATTAATTTTTTGAATCTAACAAAATTGCTGCTTTGGGGAGATACTTCCATCTGAGATCCTACCCTATTAGCCTTCCAGAGAGCTATGAATTCCTGGCTTTTCCCATAAGAATTGGGTTAGGATATGAGTTGAGCTGTGAAGATAATTGGTTGGCACCTGGGGGAAAGACATTTTTGGTTTTAACTTTTTTTAATGGATTGTTGCGAGGTGCCTAGAGTTGTCATACAAGACGGGGGCCATATATGTCCAGTAAATAAATAAATAAACTATCTTCTGGGTCTTCAGCACCCAGTTGTATTTTTAGATTGTAGATTTCCCAGGAGCTCTAACCTCATACTTCATTTTTTTTAGTAAGATCAAAAGTAAAAGCAAGGAGGAAGATAGCAAATGGTTTCCAGTGCACAGTGGTTTGCAAGTAGAGCAGTTTTAGTGGGGAAAAATTCAGACTGCTTACTACAGGTATACCTCGACTTAAGGCCACAATTGAGCCCAAAATATATGTTTTTAAGTGAAACATTTGTTAAGTGAGTTTTGCCCCATTTTACAATCTTTCTTACCACAATTGTTCTTACCACTACAGTTGTTAGGTTAGTAACACAGTTGTTAAGTGAATCTGACTTACCAATTGACTTCATTTGTCAAAAGGTTGCAAAAGGTGATCATGTGACCTTGTGACATAGCAATGGTCATACGTTTGAACCAGTTGCCAAGCATCTGAATGTTGATCACTTGGTCATGGGGATGCTACAAAGGTCAGCACATTCCTAGCATTTGAGATGTATTTCAGGTGTAGATCTAAAAACATGCAGCAGTTAGAGCTGAATTGGGAATTCATACAATTCATGCACTATCCAAAATTAGAGCATATAACTACTGGCACAAGTTATATCTACTAGAGAAAATAAAATCACAACCACAAATCTCCCGGATCGCTAAACTAACATATTTTGTAAGAAGTGGCCTTCCTGTCTCTTGCATAATAGGAGAATGATTTTTTAAAAAACAGCTGCCCAAAGAATTAAGGATATAGAAGCACAAAATGATACAGCTATCCTTAGTAAGGTGGGTAACTTGAAATGGCTGAACAATCATACTTTTCAAATAGGCAGCTATTTAAAGTTACAACTGCCAAAACATCTTAGGGAGATATTTACACGAATGAGATTTGAACAGCTTGACACAATGGTCAGATATGGGAGATTCCATTCTATACGCTACAATAGACCCCTCTGCATTTGCGGAGTGGCAGAAGTAGAAATCCTGGCTCATATCCTATTTGATTGTTGCCTGTATAAGAGGATGAGAGACAGGTACCTCAGTCTATATACTAAATGAATGAGCCATTGGGAATCCCTTATCAAAACAACTTACCTTATGTACAGCCAGAATTTGAAAATAACATTTAACACACACAGTACTTAAGCAGAATGGTTTGGTTAAGATTGGTATATGTGGGACTGATTGGGGTAGATTGTACGGGTGATGCCGAAATATAATTTTATCATATTTTATTTATATATTAAATTAGAGTATTTTATTCCAATTTCATTTTAAATTGTTTTTATCAGATTTTAGTAATAATTTGTGTCTGGAACTTTGCACTTTGATGTGACCCAAGGCTAATCAATAAAGTAAAGTAAGTCATAACTGAAAAATGGTCATAAGTCACGTTTTTCAGTGCTGCTGTAGCTTTGAACGGTTGCTAAATGAACTGTTGTAAGTCGAGGACTACCTGTATTCATTTCTTTGCCCCACTCAATTTGATGCGCATAGGACAGTTAAACCATGTCCTAAACAGAGCTTGCAGTCTCACTGCCAATTTTTTGATTTTAACTACACATCTAAGTAGTAGTTCATGATTACCAGACTTTTTTTTAAGAGACTTCTCTTGCATCCTGGTTCAAATTACCACATTTTCTAGGATGATCAACTGTTGGATGATAGCAAAACTCTTGGAGATTGCGGCTTCACCAGTCAGACAGCACGACCCCAGGCCCCAGCAACAGTCGGCTTGGCCTTCAGAGCCAGTGGTGAGTGAAGTTGTTGCATACTTCTTGAAACCAAAGAAACGCAACATTGCCATTGAAGATTAGGAGCCTGTGACAAGGAAGTGGTTTTCACTGATAATCTAAGGGCGTTGACCAAATTTGTCTTAGAAGAATATTCTTTGCCTGAGATGCTCCCTTTGAAAAGACCCACTGTAATGGTATAATGCCACACTTAAGATGGCAAGCAGCCAGGAGATCGCTTCCAGTAGTGGTGTTAATGTATAGCTAGATATATCAGGTATCTGCAGCACATGCCATGTAGAGTTTTTAGCATCTGCCATCTTAGAGCCGATCTGGTTCAGGAGTCCCTGATCACTGACTACTACCGTGTTTCTCCAAAAATAAGACCCAGTCTTATTTTCTTTTAGCTCCAAAATGTCTTATTTCAGGGGATGTGTTACATGCTTACCTTAGGACCACTGCAGCCAAGCCTCCCACACCCCGACCCCTGACACGCTGCTGCCTGACTTCTGCTGCTGCAAGTGGGCAGGATCATAACTAGGGCTTTTTGGGGGGTAGGATTTATATTTGGTGCACGCATAAAAATCAAGCTAGATAGGACTTGTTTTCAGGATAGGTCTTATTTTTGAGGAAACACAGTAGTGCTGAAAATTGGCAGCATAGAAATCTACCATTTTACACTGAGGCAAAAAATATACACAAACTGCAATAGAAGCCTTGAAACAGGCTTAAGGTACTTCCTAAAGTACAAGTAGTCCTCAAATTATGACCACAGTTGGGACACGGATTTCTATCACTAGATGATGTAGTCATTAAGTGAGTCATACCTGAATTTATGACCTTTAAGTGAATTGTTAAGTGAATCCAGCTTCTTCCATTGACTTTGCTTATCAAAAACCTCCTACAAAAGTTGCAGCTGGCAATCACATGACCCCAGGATGGTGAAACCATAAAGTAATGCCGGTTGCCAAGCTTCCAAATTTTTATCATGTGACTTCATGGACCCTACAGTGGTCATAAGTGTGAAACCCTACCCTAAATCATTTTATCAGCGCTATTGAAACTTCATAAAATTGTCAAATGAATCGTTGTAAGTTGATAACTACTTATAAAATCACTACTTTCCAGAAAAGGGGGGGAGGCTCATCCCACACATTTTTGCATAATTGCTTCATCAGCTGCATCCCTATTACCCTTCACATTAAAAAAAAAAATGCAGCTCCCAGTGGTTTAGTCTTGTTCCAGAAGCTTAAATTCTCAAAAACAGACCAGACACCCCAGAATCCCTTAAGGATGAAAATGAGATTTTATCAAAGCAAGAAGTTGATAAATTTTAACATGTGTCTCACTGGATTGTAAGCTGCTCAGTTACAATAATGTGAATTATTGTAAAATGCCCCGTGCAAGTTTGCTCAATCAGAATCAGAGTAGAAAAGAGCTGAAAGAGACCTTAGAGGTCTTCTAGTCCAGCTCCCTACTCAAGCAGGAGACCCCATAACATTTCAGACAACTTAAAAACCTCTAGTGATGAAGCATCTACAACTTCTGAAGCCAAATGGTTAGATGTCCTCACTATTAGGAAGTTTCTCCTTAATTCTAGGTTGCTTCTTTCCTTGATTAATTTCCGCCCATTCTTGTTTTGCCTTCTGGTGCTTTAGAAAATAAAACATTTGGAATCTTGAGATGGTCCAGAATCCAGCTGCTAACTGCAGCCACAATTGACAATTTATAAAACATCACCCCTATGTGTCTCTACACTTCCCCCAAATCAATTGGAAGGGATGGTTATAACCTGTAAGGCCGTATTAAGTCATGATGGCCCCTATATTGTTAAATCTTTGGCTGTCCCTTTCAGGTCTTTGATGAATAAATAGAATAATGTTTTGAACTCAACGTAGTTGTTAAAGAGTTTGAAATCAATTTTTGGGGACACTTTGAAAATGTATTTATTCATATCCTGGCTTTATTATTTTTACAAATAACTCAAGGCAGCGAATATATCCAACATATTTTCCTTCTATTTTATTGCCTCTTAACTATATTTCAAGCTTAAATCACAATTTTGAGCTCAAAATTGGTTATTGTTGACCACGGAACACTTCTGAATGGCTGGAACATCCTGTGTTGAGCATGATATGGGTCACTTAAGGCCTACATAATTTATTTGTTTTTATTCCTTCTTTTATTTGCCTGGACTCTTGGTTTTGGCAGAAAGATGGGCATAGATATAGTGATGATTTTTTTAAAATCTCAGATGGGAAACAAGCCACTGATTTAAAAAATCATCATGGAGTTGTAGAGAATGAAAGCAAGTAGGATTTGCTTAGGGATAACAACTATTTTTCCCCTAGGTTTGCAGGCAACCAAAAGAAAAGTATATTAATAATGTTACTGACACCCAAGTATCATAGAATCATAGGGTTGGTGGTGACCTTGGAGGTCTTCTAGGCTAGGGGTGTCAAACCCAATTTTATTGAGGGCTGCATCAGGATTGTGTTTGATCTTGGAGGGTCGGATGGATGTGACACAGAATGTGTCCAAGTGCTAAGGTAGGACTTTCCTGAGACCCTTGCACCCTCTCATAATTTTTCCTTCCTTCTTTCAACCCTTCTTCATTTTCCTTCCTTACCTCCATTTTCCTTTCTTCTTCCTTCCCCTCTTTCCTTATTTTTCCTTCCTTAATCTCTTCCCATCTTCCCTTCTTTTTCTTTGGTTTTCCTCTTTCCCTTTCTCCTTTCCTGTCCCTTCCTGCATGCTCAAATGCAAAAGGGGAAACATTTCTCCTTTTGTTTTGATAGCCCTATGCGAACGAAAATGGAGCGCGCACACCCCCGCGCTCCATTTTTGCTGGCAGAGGCACCATGGGCCAGTCCTTTGGTGTTTCCAGGCTGGTCCCATGAGCCAGATCTAAGCAACCTGCGGGCCTTGAGTTTGACACCCCTATTCTAGTCCACCCTACTGCCCAAGGCAGGAGTCCTCAAACAATCTTGGACAAATAGTTGTCTTTTCTTGAAAAGCTGCAATGATGAATCAGCCACAAGTCCTGCTGAATAATTTTCACTGCGAGGAAATTCCTCCTTATTTCCAGGTTAGGTCTCCCTCTGATGAGCTTCTACCCGTTGTTGCTTCTCCTACTCTCAGGTGCTGTGGAGAAAGCATATTTTCTCTGTAGTAGCCCTTCAAATATTGGAATACTTCTCTGTGTTAAACTTAACATATCTTAATGTCTGTGAAGATTCTCAGTCATCTAGGTCATAGCTGTCAGTTGGATGACAAGCGAAACGTCTTCAAAGAAAACAAGAAAGTCCAGTAGCGTCTTGAAAAAGAATATTTAACATATCTAATTCCTTTAGCTGTTTTTCATATAATTTAGCCTCCAAACCTTTATCACCTTTGTTGCTTTTTTCTGCACCTTTTCTGGGGCCTCAGCATCTTGTTTGCATTATGGTCACCAGAACTGGATACAGGATTCCAAATGTGACTTCATCAGTGTGAATGGTATAGAAATAAAACGCTTATATGCTGCTTCTGGTTAAGAATTAATCAGGATTAAGCGGTCACTGTTTGAACGAAAAAAATAGGTGTGAGCAGTTTATGTGCTTGACTAGTTCGCCACCGCTTTGGATTTCTCATGATCTTTACTTTTTGGCTTGGGATTTATAATAACCAGTGATGTCACATAAAACAGGACCATTCATCCATGTCTTTCTCCCCCTTCAGAAGATGTCTTTGAGGGCCTTCGCATCGATCCCTTCTCCAGCCCCCCAGAGCTCCCAGACGTGATGAAGCCCCAGGACTCTGGCAGCAGCACTAATGAGCAAGCAGTGCAGTGAAAGAGCAAGGCTTGTGGAATTTGCTGCAAACCTATGGTACCCTTGAATCTTCTTCCCCCAGCCTCATCTGACATGGAGAAAGATATGGCATCATCCCTTGTGTCTGATCTTTTAGCCTTCCTCCTCTAAGCAAGACCACATGTCGCTCTTTTAAGCCCAACCTCACTCATCTGACAGAGCTGTTTTAACTTTGGTTTTAAAAATAATAAAAAGGTCAGCTGTTTTCCCCCCTTTTTGTCTTGCATTGTATGCCTGTGCAGTGAAATGGAAAGGGAGCCTTAGGACAAAGGGGATGTGATATCATGACAATTATTCTATAAACATTTCTGCAATGATTATTTATGTCAAACTCTTTCCTGCTGTCTTAAAAATGAAGACAGCTAATCTGTCATTTAATACGCTATTCACACAACTTTTCAAAATGTGCTTTTTTCTCTCTCTTTCAAGAGGCAACTGGACTTTCTTTGTTTTTTCTTGAATGTGTTTTGCTTCTCATCCAAAAAGTGAAATGTCTTCAAGGAAAAACAAAGTCCACTTGCCTCTTGAAAGAAAAAAAAAGCACCTTTGTGACAACCATGACCTGGAAGACTGAGAATCAGTCTTCTGAGGCAGCTTTCCTCAAGCTGTGAATTTCCTATTGCCAGTCAAAGCTAAGACAGACTCCTCATATCTTACGTAACATTAGGCCCCTTGAAACGGCTATATGTAATCACATGTCACTGCAACACCCATTCAGTTAATTTTCTGCTTCACGACAGGCAACCTGGTGCCCTGTACATGTCTTGGGCTGTCTGTAAGTCTCACAATCTCTTCCCATTAGATGTGCTGGTTAAAGCTGATGGAATTGACATTAAAATACTTAGAGACATTAAAATACCAATTGCCTACGTGAGCCCACTTTATTACTGTAGTATTGCTCTCTCACTCTCCCACCTTTCTTTTTTTAACTAAATCTAGATTGCAAGTTGAGAGCTTAGTCTGTGACACCTAAGCTGGCAACAACAGCAGTTTCCTGTAGTGTCACTGTGCAGATGCGAGATAGGAGCTAGCTAGCTATTCTGGATGATCTAAAGCGAAAGCATTAGCCACTTTTATGGCCATGTCTTTGTCATTCTTAAACTTTGAAATCATCACCTAAAATTGCTTGGAGAAATCCAAGTTTCCTTTGTCTGTTGATATCTAGGTTCTAAAAAAAGACAGCCAAACAAGGTCTGTGTGAAATAATTATAAATGCCGATTAGTTTTTGAACAAAAGTACCCCACATCCATGAGATAACAAAAAAAATAGGTTTTGATTTGACACAGGAAAGAAACTGTTGTTTAAAATGCCCATACACCATGTGCCATTAGCAGTCCTGTGTAAAAAGCAGTGCTAGAAATGAAAAGAGGAAGGCACAATGGGCTGGTTTACGCTCTCCTAAGTTTCAGGCGTCTACTTTATTTTCATAAGCAAAAGGACAATATATAAATGCAATCAGCTGGCCACCAGGGGGCACTAAATATTTAAGGTACTGTATAGTTAGGAACTCTAAGTGTGGAACAGAAGACATTTAAGATCTCCACTTGCTTTTTCTGTAATCTTATGCTAGCTCTCTGATCAAGCAAGCAACTCATTTAGCCCATTCCACAGCTTTGTTAAAGATTAAGCAGGATAATCTCAAGTATGCTGTTTATCACATTTAAATTAAGGACCAATGGGAAAAGACAATATGGAATATGGAGGTTGAAACATACTTTGTCTTAAAATTCTACTTAACAGTAAAGGTCTCATGTTTCCTTTGCATGAGGTGGGGAGAGGAATCCGGAGAGTATGAAAAACATAGCTCAGAAAAAGTCGTGCTTGTTATATTGGGCAACTTTAGGGCTTTTTAAAATCTGATTACCATTTTTATAAAGAAATTAGAGTAGCACATATGTTTCCTTTCCCTTCATAAAATCTTTGCTGTGGCCATTTTAATTAAAACTTCACTGAAGACTGCATCGTCTCTCTGACCTCCGGGCTGGAGTGTTCGAATTCATTATAACTGATAAACCAATTTTCCAAACTGATATTCATCCAGTATGTTGGACTACAATTCCTGAATCCCTTGATTTAACTAAAAAGTAGTCCAATATCAGTGCAGAAACCAGCATTGTGAACATAGCAACTGTACTACTGTCTATTGTACTGCTGTCTACAACAACTATTGAAACCCAGAGACAGTCTGATATTTTGTGAGAATTATAACAAGAGTACGGCTTTTCCTTGAGCTGCTTACTAGACTTATCTCTCTTTACATGTATTCAGCATGTAAAAGTGATGAGAACTATAAAAGCAAAAGAGGACTGGACTTTTTTCCTTAAATATGTTTTGTTTCTATTTCTCAATCTGGAGATCCATTCTATGTCTACCTATAAAGGCAATTTCTCATATACTTATCTGCAGTTTTATTTTTATAATGGTGACTGTTGATATCTTCCACCATTTTCTACACTGGAACTGACAGTCTTTCACAACATACTATCCAATGAGGGGAGAGGGGGCCCATTTGATTGGCTTCAGTGTTGGTCCACTTTGGTAGAAAATAGTTTGCTTTCAAAGGACATCCCCTAAAATGGGAAACTTTAATCTGATTGGATAGCTACAATTTATGGTCATGAGCTATGTCTATGTAATGAGACCTGTGCTTAAGAATCTCAGCTATGTTGCTATAATTTGTGTAAATTTCTGTCTGAATGGTAATTGAAATTGTTACCTAATTATTTTTTAGGACTTATGACTTGGGTCACACATTACATTAAACCATGATTTACTACGTACACTACAACTTGCTTATTACAAAACTCACCCATTAACTCAAGGCTAGCAAACCGGTGGCTTAAGCATGTTGTATGAACTCAGCCTATGCTTATTTCCTTAGAGCAGGGTTGTCAAACTCATTTTTATTGAGGGCCATATTAGGGTATAATTTGACCTTGTGGGGCAGGGGGAGGCAGAGTGGCGATGGCCAGCGGGATGTTACTCAGATGCAGAGTTGGAAGGGACCTTGTAGGTCATTTGTCCAACCTCCCACCCACCCACCCAAGCAGACCCTACACCATTTTTAACAAATGGCAATCCAGTCTCTTCTTGAAAGCTTCCATGATAAAATTCCCACAATTTCTGAAGACAAGCTGTTTCATTGATTGATTGCTCTCACTGTCAGAAAAATTATCCTTATTTCCAGGTTAAATCTCTCCCTGTTCAATTTTCATCCATTATTCCTTGTCTGGCCTACAGTTGCTTTAGAAGATAGCTTGACCCCTTCCTCTCTGTGGCAGCCCCTCAAATACTGGAAGACTGCTATCATGTCTCCCCTGGTCCTTCTCTTCACTAGACTAGCCAAGCCCAGTTCCTGTAACCGTTCTATGTTTTAGTCTCCAATCCCCTAATCATCCTGGTTACTCTTCCCTGTACCTTTTCTAGGGTCTCAACATTTTTTTTATAATGTGGTGAACAAAACTGGATGCAGTACTCTAGGTGTGGTCTTACTAAGGCTTTATAGAGTGGTATTAGTACCTCACTTGATCTTGATTATATCCCTCTGTTAAAATTCATGTCAGGCACACCTGTGGCGGCCCAAGCACTCTGCCAGTGGACTCCCATGCTTCATTTTCAACTGTGATGGTCTCCTGCAACCCTCTGCCAGCGAAAATAGAGCTCAGGAAGGCTGCATGTGGCCCTCCATTTTCGCTGGCAGTGGCACCACAGGCCAATCCTTCACTGTTTCCAAGACAGCCCTGCGGGCCAGATCTAAGCACTGCATGCAGCTCGCGGGCCTTGAGTCTGAAACCCTTGCCTTAGAGAAAAACTATTTTGACATATTTAGTCAAGCATGTGTAAAATTGAGTCAGGCTGCTTCTTTATGTAGATTATTCTCTGATTCTAGAATTGTATTTTGAAAGCATGACTTTGTTCTCAGTTCAGTCTGCAACTGTTTTCTTAAGAGACCATCTTAATTATTTAATGGTGAAGATCCATTGTAAAGGTTATGATTCTGTCTGAAGTCTGAGCCATAAGAATTTCCACCAGTTATAAAAAAACAATTTTATTAATTTTTTTATTTATTTAAAACATTTATATAACCACCCACCATATTCCAAACTCTGGGGAGCTCTCAAAATAACAAGGTTACATCTTCTGCCATGTGTGACTAGCATCTGCCATTTCCTTACAACCACGTCTAGAATTGTCTATTTATGGTATTTTTGTGCAGATTATCATATAGCGTATGGAAAAATATAGACGTTTTGCCAACCAGCATGCAAACTCTAGAACAACCAATTCTGCATTGTATATAGTACTTTTCCAGCTAAATATATGTTTTTTAAAAAAACAATCTTTCTAAACAGCTAAAGTTGTAATTTTTTTTATGCAGTGTAGTTCCACTTAACTACTGAAGTGAGACAGGAAGGAAGCATAATGAGGACAAGCAAATATGGAAACTACCCCAAAACTGTAGAAAAGTGTTTCTGCATTTCAGCAGAAATTACTCATCTATCTACCTGTTAAGGTTTAGAAAGTGCTGGTTGCTATACCAGTAATGTTTGAAAAGAATATGCTTTTTCATAGATCCATAAATATAAATTTGTGCTGTCCAAACAGGCAGTGTAGTGTTTGTTCAATGTATCCTGTAACAAATATCCATGTATTCATGACCTTAACAGTAACAGATTGAAGCTACCTTGGAGGTCATCTAGTCCATCCCCCTGCTCATGCAGGAAAGCTATACTATTTTTAACAAATGGTTGTCCAGTTTCTTCTTAAAAGCCTGCAGTGATGGGGCACCCACAATTTCCGAACGCAATTTGATCCACCGGTTGGTTGATTCTGAATTTTCTCCTTAGCTAGATTGCTTCCCTCGATTAGTTTCCATCCATAGTTTCTTGTCCTGCCTTCAGGTGCTTTGGTAAATAGGTTGGTCCTTCTTTTCATTAGACTAGGTATACCCAGTTCCTGCAATCATTCTTCATATGTTATAGCAATAGTACTATTTTACTAATGCTATTTCTTCTTCTCCCCAAGTCTAATCCATTCTACAATGGAAACTTCTAAGACAGCTTCACCTCCAATGTGTTGAGAATAATCCATTAAGAAAATTAAAGTCCAGTAAAACTCAATTCCTGATGGTTTTCGCGGATACCTCTAGTTTGCTTAGCAATATTACAGAAGTGGCTTGTCACTGCATACTTAGAATTTTTTTTCCCTAGCTTTCCAATCTCACCTATAGTCCTGTTATTTCCTGGTCATCTCTCATCCGGCCCAGCCCTGCTTAGCTTTTTGCTACCAGAAAAATACATAAGGTGTTTTTTCCTCGGCTGCTTTAGACAACTACACCCAATCACTAGATGCAGGAACCATGTCTACAAAGCTTCCATCTAGCTCTTATTCAAACTCAAGTCATCACAGCCCTCACTAGATCCAGATACAAATTTGGCATTTGTACAGTCTCACCCAAATCGAATAATGTGGAGAAGCAGAACAACAAGTCATCAGAAGTACTTACGAAGCAGCTTCCTAGATATACAAAAAGCACAGGAGATAAGATGGGCCACAATTGCCAAAGGGTGAATAAACATCACCCAAAGCTTTGCACAGATAGGAACAGTACTACTGTATCATTTTGCCTCTTTACCCACAGGGCCAAGTCTATTAAGATATCATAGTCAGCAATATTGAATGTTCTTAACTGATCAAAGGTCCACAAGGTCATCTTCCCCCTTTCTCTTCCCTGATAAGAGATCACTGATCAGGAAAACCAAAGCAATATTAGTGACAAGCCAAGCTATGAAAAGTTCTTGTTCTAAACCAAACTTTTTAGGTATTATCGCCCATGAAAAGACATACTGCACTAATTGCAAAAGATTACACTTGTATGAAAATCAGTGCAAACGTCAAGGTGTTTTTCCAAGTTGTAGTTTCGTAGCTCTTTAGTTAAGATTCTGAGTAAGTTAAGATTCTGAGTAAGACTGCTTCCAAGAAAAACAGCGGGCTGCCATCCGTTTCCTTGGGGCGAATTTCTCATAACATCCTGATTTACAACCATATACTGTACATGTCCTTTTGAGCAAACAACAGATCATAACTTTTCAATTGATCAACAAATTTCTATGGTCACAAAATACACATTCTGGTTGTAAATTTCTTGAGAGTAATTTTGGTGCATGTGCTGATAATCAGGCTACAGGACCTAGCCGGAGGAAGGAGGGCAATGGAAATGTACAGCGGGAAACATGCCAAGAAGGTTTCGGAACAGGTCAGTGAGCCTACAGTACTCGCAGGTGACAATTCCCCTTCCCCCCTCAACAAGCACAGAAGCAAACGTCTTTCTGCTAGCCGAGACCGCAAGCCAACCACATCCTGTCTCATAAAATGGCGGCGAAAGCCTTGCCTGATTCTTCTCTGCAATTTCTGCCCATATAAGGCAATTGGCGATGAGCGTTATAGCTCACCACACATCCAATCACATGAAGCCTAAGTGCAGCACCCAAGCAGGAAGTCTCAGTCACACATATACGCCAATCTGGCCAAGCAAGCGAAGGGAGGAGAGGAAGCATCTAGCAGGTTGCAATGAGGAACAGAGAAGGGATCTGGAAACCAGGGCTTAAAGTTTTGTCACAGGGGAAGTGGGGGGGGAACCCATGGGTTTGGAGAGGGATAAGAGTCAGGACTTGAAAAGCGAGATTCTCTGGGCAGAAAAATGGAGCAAGAACGATAGGGGTGTACAGAAGAAGGAACTACACGTAGGAGCTTATGTACAAGAGCCAGGAGGAGGAACATCTTTAAATGGTTACAGAAGGACTGAATGGAAGTGAATGACTCCAGATGCCTGTTCCCTTTGCACCCAGACCCATGCTCATATCAAAATGTGACTCTCCTGTCTGCCTTCTGTCCTTTATCATGTCAAAAACACCTGTTCCATCACACATAAAGGAGGGGTCCTTCCTGTTCCATATCTAGCATGAGGTTCTCAGTACATTACATTTCATTTAGTACAAAAACAGAAAACATTGTCCAAAGGGTCAAATTTCCATAACAAACATTGGGGTTTTCTTTTGAAATTTGATAGTCCAGGTCATAACTAATTATTTGGGAATATCTTCAGTTCTTTTCAATGCAGCTATTTTTAATAGCCTCACTAACTTCATAATTAAGCCCATTTTACAGGTGGACAGAAACTAAAGGAGTTCACATTCTGCACTAAGCTAGAAATGGGGGTGGTTTTTCTTCCTTTTTTTCCCCCATTCCCCAATGCAAGTAGATAAAACTCCTGGTACAAGGCCAGCTACATGCGTGTTTGATCCTTGACTCTTCCTGGCTGACTAAGATAACCAAGAGAAGATTGGTTGATCAAATACCGACTAGTCAATGCTTCACTGAGAGAAACTCTATTATCCAGATTTAAGGAGACTGGGAAACCTCTA
The DNA here is from genome assembly GCF_049901715.1 of Pseudonaja textilis. Taxonomy (NCBI): domain Eukaryota; kingdom Metazoa; phylum Chordata; class Lepidosauria; order Squamata; family Elapidae; genus Pseudonaja; species Pseudonaja textilis. The sequence goes on along the minus strand of NC_142008.1, from coordinate 135,886,449 downwards.
CTGAAGAAGTCCACTTGGGATGCACCAAGTTGGACAATTTGCTCCAAACTCCAATGTAACATTCCTGTGTGAGGTGCTTAAAGGCCTTGTAGCATCTCAGTTCTATCAACTAGCTCTATTGTAATCTGAATGTAGGCTTGGGTTAAATGGCGATATAACATTAGTTATCCTTATAGATTATCCACAGGCAAGGTATGTCTCTACTGGCCTTCCAGAGTAGGCTTAGGAGGTACCATTATACATTGATGTTGGGAAAATTCATGGACAGCCCTTTGGACACAAATTGACCATGTTTTATTTTGACACCTGCATTGTATGTTTATATGAAATTACTAGAAAATATTATCAAGAGATTTGCAGTGCCTTATCAACATATGTGGGATATGCGCTATATTTTTCATTTTCATTTAGTACCAGAGTACTTATTGATGCTTAGAATGGATATCTGATGGCAACAATAAGCTTGGTAGGTTGAGGTTGAGTGAATTGAAAGATAATCTTTCAACAAAAGAACCCTGTGATTAGAAAACAGTCAGATTCAGGAATAGGAATTAAGCTTGTTCTGTCTCATGATAACCTCACTGAAGAATTGAGTTAACAATCTATTGGTGCTTCAGATTTCAGTTCAGGTGGTAACTACAGTTAAGAGTACCTTTGGCCAGGTTGCCAACTACATTCACTTCTGATGAGATCAGATCGGACTACAGTAACACATGCCCAGGTGACATGTAGACTAGATACTGAACTGTATTATATCTGATAGGGGTTACTTTTAAAGAGTCTTTATAGAATTCTTTATTATCCAAGTGTGATTGGACACACAAAGAATTTATCTTTGGTGCCTATTTATACATGACAACCAATCCAGAATGCAATGACAACATGGACTGATGTTTGCAGCAAGATCTACAAGGATTGCAGTGATTACAAGTTTGTTCTCACACCCATCTCAGAGCAATGGTGATATTTTAAGCTCTAAATGCATTAGGTCCAAAATATCTTAGGGACCATCTCTTCCCATTCAAGCACATCTATTTCCTAAGTTCTGAAGGAGAGACACTTTACATTGTATCTCAGTGGTGGCCACGGTACGTTTCACTGGAAGAAAAAGGCCATTCTCATTTATACTGTGTCTGGCTTTCTGAAATTCCACTTCTCAGGAGATGAAACAAGTACTGATATTTCACCCAAGACCATACCTTAAAAAAAACATTAAAAATCAGAAATAAATTGTTATTTGCTTTTAAAAATTAATTGAAGGGGGACATGTCTTTTAGAATTTAATTAAATGCTATAATTCATCAAATATATATGTGTATATGCATTGAGGCAAAAGCTTTACACGCAAATTAGTGGTAGTATCAAAAGAATTTAATGTTTCAATTCAATTTCTCTCACATGCATGTTTTGAGGGAGCACTGCTTTTGTAAAAAACGAAAAAGAAAACCAAAGTAGCACACGAAGCCTAGCAGACATTTAGAAATTTTGTTTTAAACTAAACAGGTAAGGATTAAAAAAAACAAACTATGCTGCTTAAAGCTTGAGAGGTTATATTGACATCGGATACTTAATTCTAATGAATTCTGTTTGGTTCCACCTAACTGTAACGTTCAAATCCAGCCACAGTGGTATAGAAAACATAGTTTTTGATTTAGGAATAAGCAGAAACTAGTTCACAAGTTCATCATAGTTTAGTGCAACATGTGAATCTTGAGAATGACTGATCAATACTACAGTGTGTATCCATAGTAGAGAGGAAACCTGAACCAGGTTAGGGAGAATTGTTTAAATTAATGTAATTGATTCATCCTTAAGAATAATTAATTAGCTCTCAAACAAATCCTGTCTTACATAAATATCAATTATTTCAAACAACCTACACTATGGATAATTAAATCCAATTCTTTTTTGATTGGTATTCATTAACGTTGTCCTCATTATCTTGCTGCATATCATTCCAGACTCAAAAATCACCTACAATAGATAGGAAAAAAATGCCTTATTTTTTTTTCCTTTTTTCCAAATTCTATACCACTGAAAAATCATGAAATGCAGATGACTCCATGATGAGGATCCAAGGAACAATTGTACAGGGACAATGAACAAGGGTATTTCCAATAATGTTGATTTAACTTTTACAGGTTTTAAGCCCACTTCTGCTCTCCCCCACAATTATACATGCATCCAGAATGGGGAAGTGAATAGAACAGTATAATTGGAGAGGAAGCAGGTGGGCTGTTGGGTGAGGGAAAGGAAAGCTACTAACTAGTTCTTTTTTTAGCCCAATCAGTAAAAGTAGAAAATAAAAGTCTTGAGGTTTAGATATACATGATATCTTCCACCTGGATGTTTGTATGTTGAACCCATAAGTATGTAGTAGCCCCTAACGAACCATTTAATACCTTTCAGTGCAGTGTTTTAATCATTTTAATGCCCTGATTAATTTTGGTAACAAGATTGGTTTTAATGTTAATTATGTGTATAAAAATCCCTATCAAACAACTTCTTCCTCTTCACCACCACAGAGGAAATGCTTGCAATAAATAAGCTACATAATTTCCTCTGTGTACACACACACAAAGTACACTCTGTTCAAGGGGAAAAAGGTTTAATTCATACACTAACTTACCCAGGTTCAATCCATTAAGTCAATATGAGTTTGGCCCGTTTATTTAATCACATGGCTGCTTCAATTTATTTAGGAAAAAGATCCTGTAGAAATTCCTATGTTAGTTCAACTTTTTAAACCAGATGCCCTCAATCTGAGGCCCTCCAGATGTCTGGGAATCACAAATTCACACAATTCAAGCCAGTATTGCAGGTTTAAAACAGGTTTGCCACTGTTGATCGAAAGCCCTGTCCGTAATGTCAGATTGCCAATTTCTTTCCCCAAACTTACATATTAGTAAGAGAGATCTTTTTCTACCACTTCATTGATAAGGAAAACCTTACACCTATGAAATTTCATGCTATGCTTTAAGGGTACATGAACAGATCCAAATCCACAGGGAAAATATACAAATTGATGAGCTTGGCCATAGACAAAGCACCAACACTCTGTTCAAACTTAGTTTGTAATTCTATCTGTCTATGGAGATTCTCAGCATCCAAGTCCTGGTTGTTCCAAAGGTGCTTTTTTTTCCCAAGAGGCAACTGGAATTCTCAAAATGTCTTCAAAGGAAAACCAGAACGTCCGGTTGCTTCCTGAGAAAAGAAAAGAAAAAAGTACCTTTGGGATTGTAATTCTACCATGTATTAAACCGTTCCAAACCTCACATTAGTGCTTCCTTGTGAAAGAGCATCTCCCAATCATGTCGAAGAGAATCAGTAATACACAAAAGGAATGAGAAAAATCATTCGGAAAGTTCATATTATGGAAGAGGGCAGTAACAAGGGGCATGTGATTTCCGTACGTTGTGTGGTATGGCTATAAAAATAGGCATTATTTTAAGGGAAAAAGGATGACATGATGCTATGGAACTGACAGCCACTGAGGAACAAAATAATGCTGGGGCCCACTGCAGAAAGTTAAAGGGACTTCAGACAGTCCTCAAGTTACAACAGTTTGTTTAGTGACCATTCAAAGTTACAACAGCACTGAAAAAAGTGACATATTTTTCACGCTTATGTCCATTACGACATAAGTGGCCATGGCTATGTGATCAAACTTTAGATGCTTGTCTACTGACTTCTATTTATGATGTTCTGGAGTCAAATGATCATGTTTTGTGACTGTCTGACAAGCAAACTCAATGGAGAAGCCAGGTTCACTTAACAACCGTGTTACTAACTGAACAATTGCAATGATGAACTTAACAACTGTGCCAAGACAGATTGTAAAATGGGCAAAACTTACTTATGAAATCTCTTTCTTAGCAACAGAAATTTGGGTTCAATTGTGGTCATTTTTCAACTACCTGTAACAGGAAGACTACCTATACAAGACCACTTGAGAAGAAGAGCAGAGATGAGAAATTACAGGTCTGTCCCTGCTCCAGAGTAAATCCAGCCTTTTGAAAAGTACAATTTTCTAACCAAGAACTGGCTAGAACATGCTGGTAGGGAAATTCTGGTGGTGAAGTCCATGCATCTTAAAAGTTGCCAAAGTTGGGATACTCTAGATTAGAGGAAGAAATGATAAAGGCAACCAGCTATTTGTCCATCTGGAGTAATGTATCTAAGCCTCTTCAAACAAAGGAAGTTGCCCTACCTTAAGCCATGACAGAGTAGCTTGTAACAAAGGATCATTAGGCTTAATGTCTATGGAGATTTTCAGTCATCCGGGTCACAGTTATCCCAAAGGTGCTTTTTCAAGAGGCAACTGAAGCTTCTTGCATGCAAAGCTAAACATCTTCAGAGAAAAACAAAAATGTCCAATTGCCTTTTGAAAAAGCACCTTTGGAAGGATCATTAGGCTTATTTTACTTTCAAGCAAAAAGCCCTCCCAAATTTAAAGGGACCAGCTTTAAATATCATTGATGAGTAAATTAAGATAGATATAAGAGAAAATGTGAATTGCAGGACCTTGCATTTATATGATATTTTCCAGTTCCAGGCTAAAATACCTTTGTTCTCATAGACATTTTAGACTTTGATTGTTGAAAATTGAATGTTACGTGCCTGCATTTCTGGAATCATGACTGATATACTTTGCACATTTATTGATTTTATTATGTGTACTCAGTGTACAATAAATAATAGGTTGGTCCCAAAGATGAGGAATTTCTGAACAAAGGGGTCTCAGCTGGTCTCCCTGAATAGATTGGCAAAACCTTTGGCAAGATATTTTTCTTTTAAAGACTTATTGGGAGCAGCAATAGAGGGAACTATGATTTCTTAAATACATGGGTGAGTTTACATATTTAGACAGTTAGTTCTTTGGGAAGTTTAAAAATGACTATATTAAATCTACTTTAGGACCTACATTACTGCTTTCATGCTTTCCTTCTCAAGGTAGAAACTGCAATGTTGGTAATTGCCTCTTTGGATAGCAGTAGCATTAATGAGTCTCAATCAAAAATAGTTTCTAAGGCCAAAGTTTGCCTACTCATGCATTCGTGGATTCTGGTAGACTGATTTGGTATTGACAAGAGCAACGGCAGGAAGAGCCCAGCAAGACAAATGAAGTATTAGCTCTAATTTGGCTTGGAATGACCCTACCATTGTGGTGCAATGCAGTGCAGTGGCTAAGAGCAGGGCCTTCTTGGTGGCAGCACCATGCAACTATTTTGCAAGAAATATAAAGTACTTCTCAACTATAGAACCACTCAACCCTCACTTATAATACTAAACATTAAATTAATAAGTAACTTAATCTAAAGAAATAGTTAATCCCCACAAATGCCATAGAAATATTAGCAAGAGACCTTTGCATTCAGGACCCCTCCTGCTAAAATACTATGAATTAGAGAGGAAGGGCTGGAAAAGATATTTGGATGCCATGAAGCATCTATATCTAAAATGCAGCGTCTTTTTTTTTATTATTTTATTGTGACAAACATTCCATCTTTTCTTTAAACAGTGTGTCATCTGGGGTACAAATATCGTGTGCAATAATATTTATGGTTAATACAATTTCCTTATCATAATAACAATAATTACATTCTTATTTTAAACTATTATACATGATATATCTTATCATTGTAACCATATCCTTAACTCCTTCCCCTCTATATTCATATATTCATAAGTGTTCTATATATCTATATTCTATGTTCATATATTTAATTTCTAATTTCCATTTTTCTTTTCCAACCAAATAATTCCCATATCATATAATATTCAGTTTGTTCTTTTTCATTAATTGCCAGTGCTAATCTATTCATTTCTGCACATTCTAATAGTTTCCTGATCACATTGTCTTGTATCGGAATCTTTTCAGAATCATGCAAGTTATGATATTCCCTGTGACAATCTATCCATGCAAAAATTGAACTCTGAAGAAATAGGACAGGAAGAGTATTGCCATTGGTGAACATACTGTTGGAACAGACTCCTGAGAATATAACAGACAGCCAAGAAAACCATAATAGAACATGGAATAATAGAGTTGGAAGGAACCTTGCAAGTCTTCTGGATCATTAACACTGGATCATTGAACAAATCAATCCAAAATTCTCACTAGAGGCATAAATGGCAAATTATCTTACAGTACTTTGGACAGATTATGCAAACATATATAAAGTTCTCTGAACAATGCTATAATGCTGGGGAAGGAAATAAAACAGCACAACCAGAAACAAGTTGGATGGACTCATTTATAATGGCCAGATATGCACCATCAGAAGACTTGAAGGACCAGGTAGGGGACAGATCAGCATGGAGGAAATTTACAGTGGAGATTTTAAAGATTTGTGAACTTTTTTGAATTTTCAATATTTCTGCATAAATATGAGCCAAGACATCATTTGGTCTCCACACAAGTCCCAAAGCTAAATAAAGAGAATCCTGTTCACTAAATGAGTCAAAAACTTCTAACTTGTTCATTTATTCCTTGAGGAAAATGATCCAAAACTATGCATTTGTGTGTGACAAAAGTATGTGAACTTTTGCTTTCAGTAACTGGTGTGCACCCCTTAAGCATAATAACTGCAACTAAATATTTTTGATAATTGTCAATCAGCCCTACACACGAGTCTGGAAATTTTTTAGCCCATTCCTCCTTTACAGAAGAGCTTCAATTCAGGAATTTTAGTAGGCTTCCTGGCATGAACTGTCTGCCTCAGGTCCTTCCACAACAATCCTATAAACTGAAGACCAAGATTTTGATTTGGCTATCACAAAATATTGACTTTCTTTTGCTTTTACCATTCTTTGGTTGTACAACTTGTGTGCATTGGGTCATTATCTTGCTGCATGATCCATTTCCTCTTAAGCTTCAGTTCATGCACATTTTCTGTGGAATTTTCTGATACAATTTAGGATTCATAATTCCATCAATGATAGCAAGCAGTCATGGTCCAAAGGCAACAAAGTCAGTCCAAACTATGATATCATGTTTCACAGATGGGATAAGGTTCTTCAGGTGAAATGTAATCCTTGGCTTTCACCAAACTTTCCAGTCAAGCCAAAAAGTTCTATTTTAGTCCCACCTGTCCACAGAACATTCTTCTGATAACCTTCTGGCCTATCCATGTAGCCTTTTGCAAACTGTTGGTGGGCAGCAAGGGAAAGTAGTTGTCTTTTCTTTACAAGTCTGCCATGCACATCATTGTTCAGTATTCTCCAGGTGGTAGTCTCATGAACACCAGCATTATCAATGCAAGAGTCTTTAGTTCCTTAGCCATTACTGTGGGCTTCTTTGAGATCTTCCAAAATCTTACACATCTCGTTCTTGATGTGATTTGGTTGGTCAAACATTTTGGAGAGGGTAACAAAGATGTTGAATTGCCTACATTTGTAAACCATTTGCCTGACTGTAGATTAGTGCAAACCATTTGGAAATAGTTTTGTAACACTTCCCAGCCTGGTGAGGGTCAGGAACTGTTTTTCACAGGTCCTCAGAAACCTCCTTTGTTTCAGCCATGACACACTTCCACACATGTTATAAAGATCAGACTTTGATAGTTGAACACCCAGAATTGTATTCTCTAACTAAAGCAGGACTTCCCAGGCTCACACTGCATTACCATTCTATTGATTAAAACACCCAACTCTTATCTCCCCTTCAAATGAACTGTTAATCCTAGAGGTTCGTATCCTTTTGCCACACATAAATATGTAGAGTTGGTTCATTTCCCTGAATAAATACATGATCAAATTTAACTTGTTTGTTTAATTGGGTTGTCTTTATTTGATTTTAGGACTGTGGAGCAGAAATATTGAAAATTCAAAAGAGTTGCCAAGCATTTAAGCACCATTGTATCTAGATGGTCACTAAGAATCAACACTAATTTGAGGCACATATTCACAGAGGGGAAGGGTATGGTACAATGCCTTCTCTAGAACTTTTTCTACCAGCTTCCTAGCAATTCTTTTTTGTTTCACTTTCCCCCACTGTCACCTTCTAGCTCTTGTAGTGAAGGCACGGGAGGCCAATTGAGCAAGGGAGGCTGCAAAGGAGAGGGAGGGAGTAACACACTAAACGCAGACAAGCTCAGGAGGGCTTTCAAGTTTGTTCTCAGGCTCTGGGCAGGATGTGGTTGCCTCATCTTCTTTGCTGGGTCTCAGTAGTTTCCCCTTCCCCCTACTCTTTTCTTGGCTGCAAATACTGAACTGAATACTCCTAGCTAAGGAAATGAAAGGGAAAAAAATAAGGTGATTCAGTAATGTCGTATAAACAACAGATTTGTTGAATCAGATGGTGGGCCTCTCCAGTGGAGTATTTCTGAAAGAGATGAATACAGAATAACAGAGTTGGAAAGGAGGGTCATCAGGTCCAATCCTGTGCTCAAGCAGGAGACCGTATCCCATTTCTGACAAGAAGTTGTCCAGTCTCTTCTTGAAAGCTTCCAGTGATGAACTCCCACAACTTCTGAAGCCAAGTTGTTCCATCGGTTAATTGTCCTCACTATCAGAAAATTTATCCTTATTTTTAGGTTGAATGTCTTCTTGATCAGTTTCCACCCATTATTCCTTGTCTGCCCTTTGGAACACAGGTTGACCCCCTCTTCTCTGTGACAGCTCCTCAAATATTGGAGCACTGTTATCTTCATTAGACTAACCATGCCCAGTTCTTGCAACTGTTCTTTGTGTTTTAGCCTCCAGCCCCCTAATTATCTTGGTTATTCTTCTCTGCACTCTTTCTAGAGTCTCGGCATCTTATTTTTATAGTGTGGTGACCAAAACTGGATGCAATATTCTAGGTGTGGTTTTGCTAAGGCTTTATAGAGTGGTACCTCACTTTATCTTGATTGTATCCCTCTGTTAATGCAACTTAATGTTAATGCATTGGCTTTTTTGGCTGTTGTCACACACTGTTGGTTCAGTGTTGGCTTCAGTCAGGTCAACTTCAGGGCTGACATCATATTTAATTGATTGTCCACTAAGGCTCCAAGAGCCACCTCACTATTCCTGCTATTAAGCCAGGTTTTACCTAATCTGTATGTGTGCTTTGGTTTTCTAGCCTAAGTGTAAGCCTTTACTTTTCTCTATATTGAATTTCATTTTGTTAGATAGGACCCAGTATTCAAGCTGTCGAGTTCCAGCCAAATCTGGAGCCTGTCTTCTGGGGTGCTGGCTATTCCTGCCAGCTTAGTATCATCTACAAATTTGATGAGTTCCCCTTCTATTCCCTCATCTAAATCATTTGTGAAGATATTGAAAGAGTACTGGACCCAAGACGGAACCTTATAGTATGCCAAAGCTTACTTCCCTCCATGAAAGGTAACTGTCTTTTATCACTGGGGTTCCAAAATACCTGATGTTCAATGGCAACTGCTGGGTTAGCTGTGCATATCCTGCAGTCCAAAAAGACATTTTAAGAAGCAGGAGATGAATAGAGGGACAGATCACCAAGGAAGAATAGCGATAAGTACCTCGATATGATACCGTGTTTCTCCAACGATACAGCCTCCACCAATAGGAAGGCCCAGCATGTTTTATCAGCATAAAATCAAATTAAGCCCCTCCCCCCCAATTAAGGCCTATATTAAACATGCAAAATGGGGCAGGTGGCGGGGGAGCTTGCCATTACGAAGTACTTTTGTTGCATACCCGGATATGGTGCTGCGTTGGCGTTGGTGGGGCACTTCGTATCAGGAGCCCTTCTGCCACCATTGCTTCCCCTTCTCCCCATGCTGCCACAGCGTTTAGAGCAATGCTGCAACATTTGCCACAGCCATGCACGGCGAGCCAGGCCTCCTCCCTGCAACCGGAGTCCGGTGGAGACACATGGCTTCAGGTGCTCCTGTTGCCGCCTTCCCTTCACCTTCAAAGGCAAAGCCAATTCTTTTAAAAATGATACCCTACTACCGGTATGACAAAGCCTCCCCTGCCTGAGAGGGCAGCCCAATCCCACATGGGGAGGCGAATCTCCCGGGGCCGCAGGGCAGGATCAACCCACCCCGGGAGAAGCACCCAGCCACCATCTCTGCCTAGCGCTGGGCAGAGCACGAAGAGCTTCGCCTGGGGCGCCTGCCCAGTGCAGCTGACAGGCGGGGCCTCCTGCCCGGTGGTGGAGCTCTCACCAAGGCAGTGAGCGCCTCCCCACCGGATCCTCCGCTCATCCCGCCAGGGCCACCCCAGACTCATGCGGGCTGGGCAGAGCCGGGAAAGCAAGCCGCGGGTAGGCGCCTGCCTGCCAAGCTAAAGAGCCGGGCAGACCCAAGCTTGGCTTCCTTCCCAAGTCCCTTCAGCCCAAACCCAAAGGGGCCACCGGGAGAGGCCGCCCGAGGCAGTGATAGCGCCCACCCATCCGTGGACAAGGAGGCAAGGTGACAGCCTGCACTGCATCCTCCTCCAAGCTGAGCCCCACTGAGTCAGAGCCTCTACCCGATGCCCTTTCCGCTGCAGCGTTTGGAGCTGCCGGTGCCTTTGAAGATGCGTGGGGACGGGGGCGGGCTGGGCGAAGGGTGGAAAGGACAGGCGGCTTTGGGCTGTCTCCGCCGGCCCAGGAAGCAACACTGCCATCACCTCGCCTCCCTGTCTGCAGATGGGTGGGCACTATCACTTCCTCGGGCAGCCTCTCCTGGTAGCCCCTTTGGCTTCGTGCTGGAGGGACTTGGGAAGGAAACCAAGCTAAGGTCAGCCTGGCTCTTTTGCTTGGCAGGTGGGCGCGCACCCACGGCTCGCTTTCCCAGCCCTGCCCAGCCCACACAGCTCTGGCACAGCCCTGGCGGGATGAGCAGAGGGTCTGGCAGTGAGGCGCTTGCTGTCTTGGTGAGAGCTCCACTGCCGGGCAGGAGAGCCCGCCTGTCAGCTGAGATGGGCGCCCCAGGTGAAGCTCTTCGCACTCTGCCCAGCACCAGGCAGGGATGGCGGCTGGGCGCTTCTCCCGAGATGGGCCAATCCTGCACTGCGGCCTCAGGAGATTCACCTCCCCATGTGGGATTGGGTTGCCCTCTTGGGCGGGGGAGTCTTTGTTGCAGTAGGGCGTCGTTGTTAAAAGAATTGGCTTTGCCTTCAAAGGCAAAGGGAAGGCGGCGACAGGAGCGGCTGAAGCCAAGTGTCTTCGCCGGGGTCCGGTTGCAGGGAGGAGACCTGGCTGGCTGTACGTGGCTGTGCCAAATGGCATGCCGTTGCTCAACGCCACAGCAGCAAGGGAGAAGGGAAAGCAACATTGGCGGAAGGTCTCCCGAAACGAAGTGCCCCACCAAGGTCAACATCCAAGCCGTCGCTGCCCGCCCACCCGAGGATGCAAGGAGGGGGAATTAAGTCACCCTGAAAAGACAGCCTAGCCGTTTTTGGGGGGGTCAAAAAAAAATAAGGCCCGGCCTTATTTTCTGAGAAACACGGTAGTGATGTTCTCAGACTTATTAAAGAACAGATGAATTAAGACAAAATGCAAAAAATGAACATCAGATATGTTCAAAATAGAGGAAAATAAAATAAAGAGTTATTCAGGAACGATGACAACTAAATAATCTAAGGACACCTGAGTTCAAGTCTGGTTTTGGCAATAAATGTTCACTGAATTACTATGGGTCAGTCGCACATTCTCAGTTTAACCTTTCCCATACAGATATTGTTGGGAGAAAGAAAACTAATTATTCTACCTTGAGCTCTTAGATGAAGGCTAAGGTATAAATCAAGCAAATACATAACAAAATAAAGAGAGAGAATTATTGGCCTCTTCTTTTAGTATAGACTTCTAAGAATATAAATATTCATTCAATCAATAAAATGAGGACCAGGCTGAAACATCAAAATATCAGCCTGAACTTAAAGGATTAAGGGTACTTGAAAGTACTCACTGTTATTGAATTCAAATCTCCAAGACCAAACAATGGATAGAATTTTCATTAGACCAAAACAAAAACATTATGCTGCATTCTTCTACACTTAATAAGAAGTTCCTTATTATTATTAAAGGAACTGGCTGATGGTCTAACAAAAACTGTATCCTCTGTTTTTTTCCTTTGTTTTGTTTGGTGCTTTTAAGCCTATGTTTATTCTGGACAATTTTCTGGACAAGTCTCTGTCCTTTTCTTGGCAAGACAAGGTTATGGAAGTGGTCTGCCATTGCTGAGTGAGTGTGACTGGCCCAAGGTCATTCAATGGGCTTTGTGCCTAAGACAAGAACCCCAATCTTCTGGTTCCTAGCCTGATACCTTAATCACTACACCAGTTTGGGCTCTCTGTTTCTATTTCTAATCTAGAAATCCTAGATAAATCTTTTTAGAAATCCTAAATTACCATGTAGAAAGAAGGTATGGTGTAGTGATTAAGGTAAGATAACCTGAATTCTAGTCTGCTTTAAGTACAGAAGTCAACTGAGTAACTTATGGCCAGTCAGTCTCTCAGAATTTGAAAAAAGACAATGGCAAACAACTCCTGAAAACATTTCCTAGAAAATTGCATGGACTTGCCCATGATCAGGAGTGACATCTGACGCAAAAGTATGCATACATAAATAAATATAAATTAACAGATGATTGGAAGAGGGCAATTGTTATTCCCGTTTTCAAAAAGAGTGAAAGTTAGGCCCAAGGAACCACAATAAGTAATTGTGACATTGAGATCTGTGAAAATTCAATATATAAGAATCTTGAAAACAATGAGGTGGAAGTCAGTATGGAGCTGTTAAGAACAAGTCTTAATAGTCTAATCTTATTTCATTTTTTTTCATTAACTTTCTTCATAGGTTAAGGAAATGCTGTGGATTTGCTTCATTTCAGAGAAGTACTTGACAAAATGTTCCATTGACTGAGTAGCATGTGTAATGGGTGGATAAAAAAATTGATTTGAAAACTGTCCTCGTTATTTCTCATTAATAGTTCTTCAAACTGGAAATAAGAAGAAATTTTCTGACAGTGAGAACAATCAACCAATGGAACAGCTTGCCTTCGGAAGTTGTGGGAGCTTCATCATTTAAGACTTTCAAGAAGAGACTAGACTATCATTTGTCAGAAATGGTGTAGGGTCTCCTCCTTGGGCAGGGGGTTGGACTAGATGACCTACAAACTCCCTTCCAAATCTGTTAATCTAAGTTTAAAACTAGAGCAATATGCCAAGTGTGTAGCCACAGACTTATCCTGGGCACAGTTCTTCAAATTTTTCATTAATGACTTGGATTAAGAGGTGGCAGGAACAATGATCAAATTTGCCGATGATACAAATGTAGGAGGAATAGCTGCTACAGTCACAGTACAAAAGTCACAGTACAAAAGTCACAGTACAAACAAAATTCAAATAAACTTGATAGGGTGGGGAACAGCTTTAAAAATAAATGCAAATGTAGTAGGGAAAAATAAATGAAATTTACTTCACACTGCAAATGACACAATAGCAGTGTTCCACAAGCTATTCTCTTAAGCATTCAGGACACCATACTTTAAGAAAGACTCAGAAGAATTGGGTGAAACAGGCAAAAAGGTTAGTAAGGATAATAGTGAATTGAAAATTAAGCCTCATGAGAAGATATTAAGGGAACTGTGTATGTTTCAGTGTCGAGAAATGATGACTAGAAGAATATATTTTAAATATCTGAATAGTATCACATAGAAAATCTGTTTTCTATAAGGCATTTTTTATATAATATGGGACACAGTGATAGTTTCCAGAAAGCAGAAAGCAGTTGACTGTTATAACATTATAACCCATTACTCATTAGAGGTGGAATCTTTATGGATGGGTTATAAAATAATTATGATGTTCAATAGAGGTTCTCTCCTTTCAGGAAACTGCCAAATTCAGTAAATCAACTGGAAGATATAATACATAAAGAAGAATTTCCAGTTTGTTTTTCTAATGCACATGACACTAAACTTGTTCACAATTCATATCCCTGAATCAAAAGGGGGGGATAACATATTCAGAATATATATTTTGTGTTCAGAAGTAGCCCTGTGTTTAACCCATTGCCTCTTAAAAATTTTAAAGTGACAAATCTAGATAATAGAAAGAGCTCTTCTTTGTTTGTAACATTGAAGATTGTCTCCCTATCTAGATGAATTGTTTATTTATTTGTTTGTTTATTTGATTTGTCAATCACTTGCAAGATCTTACGTATAAGTATAACCTTGAATAAGAATATAGGAAATAAGTACGAATAAATGGGGACAATAGGACAAGGATGGGAGGCACGATGGTGCACTTATGCATGCCCCTTACAGACCTCTTAGGAATGGGGTACGGTCAATAGTGGATAGTTTAAGGTTAAAGGAGTGGGGGTTAGAGGATGTAACAACCGAGTCAAGTAGAGTATTCCAGGCATGACCACTCATACTTTCTGCAATCAACTTTGGAGCAGTTTACATTTAGTTTGTAATTTAATTTTTACATTGAGTTTGTAATTTAATTGAGTTTACAGGAACTGGGCTTGGCTAGTCTTAGGGGAGACATGATAGCAATCTTCCAATATTTGAGGGGCTGCCGCAGAGAGGAAGGGATCAAGCTATTTTCTAAAGCACCAAAGTCCAGACAAGGAACAATGGAAACTGAAAAGGAGAGATTTAACCTGGAAATAAGGAAAAACTTTCTGACTGTGAGAACAATCAACCAATGGAACAGCTTGCCCTCGGAAGTTGTGGGAGTGTCATCACTTGAGACTTTCCAGAAGAGATTGGACTGCCATTTGTCAGAAATGGTAGGGCAGTGGTTCTCAACCTGTGGGTTCTGACCCCTTTGAGGATCGAATGACCCTTTCACAGGGGTCGCCTAAGACCATGGGAAAACACATATTTTCGATGGTCTTAGGAACTGAGCCATAATTTTATGGTTAGGGGTCACCACAACACGAGGAACTGTATTAAAGGGTTTCGACATTAGGAAGATTGAGAACCACTGGTGTAGGGTCTCCTGTTTGGGTGGAGGGTTGGACTAGATGACCTACAAGGTCCCTTCCAACTCTGAGTATCTATTATCTGTATTTGTAATTGTCTGACATACTAGAAAGTAATGGCTCTCTTTCTCTGTGTGTCTTATCAAATATTTTTTGCAACAAAGGTGTAATGCCTCCAGACTGCCCACATGGTATTAACTTCCCTTTCCCCTGAAGTCACCTTACTTCTGCAAAAAAAGGGGGGAGGGGGAGGAACCCAGATCATTAAAAAATAAAAGTTAAGTCACGACAGATGAATTTTTTTCTGTAGCTCCCAAACTGTCTCTCCTAAGAATGAAATGAGAGTCCTGATAGATCAGACCAAAGGCCCATCTTATCCAACATTCAGTTTGCCAAACTGATTATTTGGAAGCCTTTGAAAAATCCACAAGCAGATGCCCAAGACAACGGTCACACAACTGCCCATCATTAAAAAGTCTTAACAGAGCATTAACTGAGACACTAATATCTTAGTTGTAAACACCATTGCCTGCTTTCCTTAAAAGATAAAAAGCACTCTTGCCTCATCAGATAAGATGTTCTTGTATGTTCAGGAAACCACAAGGGAAAACTGAATACAATCATGTTGCTTGGGGATGAGGGAAGGAGAGTGGGAAAAAAAGAAGTCTAAGTCTTCTCCAAATTGGTTCCCTCATGCTTTCAGCCAAAATGGATGTCTGCACTGGACTGGTATAAGGGGAGTTATACCCTAATATAGCTTTAGATGATTCATTCCTAGTACAATTTAACTTCTGTTCACACTCATAAAATCAGTTAAAGAATAGTATGAGTGAGATTAATTCCTGAATTACAGATGTATGAATATTAGTCTGCTATGTTCAGGCCTCCCTGGTGCCTGTATTTACAACAGAGGGGAACACTTCCTCTATAAAACACATAAGAAATGAGAACTTGGAATTGTGTGAATTTGGAAACAAAGCAGGAGTTTAACCAAAGGTCACCCGCTTGAGTGGGGGGCTGGACTAGATGACCTATAAGGTCCCTTCCAACTCTGATTATCTGTTATCTTTCTACACATTTAATAGAGGAAGACAACAGAGTTTTTGGCTTGGAGATTAGAAGAATTGGGGTTCAATTCTTTGGTCCCCAAACCAATTACACACATGCTCAAGATACAAGGTTGATATGAAGGTAAAAATACAACATATAAATATAATACCTGAAATAGCCCATAATAATATACTGAGATATTTGTTTAAGAGTCAGTCCCTCACACACGATGTTTAACCAATTTTATGAGCAAAAGCAGTTAATTTGATGGATTATCTAAAACCAAGGTATCCAATAGGCTCTCTGCCCCATTTTATCTTTTAATTTTATAAAGATTTTTTTTAATGTAAAGGGTTAATAATAGTAAATATATTTATAATAAATATATTTAAATTCAGTACTGTATTATAAAAAATGTCTTTCAGAGAAAGAAATGACTTGTGTCAATTTCGATGATAATAGAAACGATCCTACCCCACCCTCCAAAAAATCCACAAACAATCTCAAAAGATGCTTTTATATAGTTTAATGACCATCTTTTCTCCAAATGTTTTTTGGGTCAAACTGTTCAGGCAAAAAAAGCTTAGAATCACTACAATTATTTCTGCCCCTTTCATTGAAACAAGAATACTTCCAAAATAATCTTTATGCTGGTGTTCTAGAAATGGGGTCCTACATAATGTCTATAAATCCTTTGAATCTGATATAAACCATCTCTAGAAACTGGCATTAGATATGAAGTATAGCACTGTACAGAATCCAAAAGATTTAAAGAAATCTGAAGAAGATTGCATATCAAGGCTTGCTTGTGGTATATTAGGTAATTGGCCCATTTCTGCAAGGATCAACAATTGCAGATCAGCCAATTTCCAATTACTTGACACTAAGTACAGCTATGTAGTTTATCCTTACTCAAATTAAGGTATTAAAAAGTCTAATCTGTAGGGATTCCAATTTTGATAAATTTCTAATAGTAATTCTAAAGCATGGGTTCTAATGTTTTTGCAAAGTAAGGCCATCAACAAAAGAATATGATAGTGTGTCCTTCTAAGCATACAGATGTTTAGAAGAATGGGAGTGGGGACAGGGAATCTGAGTGGTTATCTTTTCTAGTTGAGGAACCATGATATATGTGCCTGTATCATACGTGTATGGGGTGGTGGGAAGTGCTGCTGGAATTTTAATTAGTAAGGCAATGAGATTAATAGGAAGGCAGATCCACAAATTTTTCAGAGTTCAGGGGGTTCTTACTTTTTGACACAAAGCAGAACATCTGATCCCATCTAAATCAGTCCCCAGTCTCTGAACATCCCTGGATTGACAATATAGCTATCTAAAGTTCATACAAACTTCTTGCCAACAGAAAAAGCCAGCCATGGAGTTTCATTTGTGCTAATAGGTGTGTGTAGATGTTTGCTCAGAATAAAGATTGTGAGTTGCACCAGATCATCAGTTTTACTTCTTCTCAGCTATACTCAGCTATAATTTTTATATCTTTCTGCCATTGCTTGTCTTCAAGATTCTAAAGCAATACCTTTCTAAAATCTTTTTTCTGTTACAGATTGGCCATCCATTGTGGAAAATGTAATAGCTTTGTGGAAAATGTAATAACTCAGTTTCTTTTGCACCACATAGAATTTGTGCAAAAGAAACTGAGCAATTAAAACACCCAAGAGATTATTATGGAGTCGTAAATTTCACCTCTTTTATCATGAGTCCTCTAGGTAAGACTTTATCACCTTATGGCAGAGGTGCTCAATTTCTATAAATTTCAGGACTATATCAAGCTTTGAGCATTAGGATCTACACTGCCTTTTAAAAACTTTGAGAAACTCAAAAAGAAGAATCTCCACCCTTCAAAAAGGTCTGAAGATCACAGAAAAGATGATGCAGGCTGCAGCTCTTGAATTATACTCTTTGGAGTTTTATTTTAAGAGCTAGGTGAAAGGGAAATAAAATAATACAAACAGCACACCCAATATGTATTAATGTTATGTCTCCATGATGAATTACAATTAGCTTCCAACTAAAAAAAAAACCTGGGAAATATCATTCTTTAATTCTGGCTCCTACTTACAATTCAAATTTCAGGGATAAAAATATGAACGGCCTTAGCTTGCTCTTTCTACCTAGATACCTTCAGACTCTTTCAATTAATTAGCAAGATACTCAAAAGATTGTTTATCTACTTCTGATATCTGCCTGTTGCAAAATTGTCATAAAGTGTTAATAGCAATCTTGGTTCAACAGAGTCTGGAAAGAAAAACATCTTTACAAAGATTCATAAGGTGTCTAGACAAATACTGATTACTCCCTAGATCCCCAATATTGCAGCAAGAATGGCAACATGCTCAGTGACATATTTCTTGGATTTTACCAGGGTCTAGCTCATTTTATTTTATTTCTATTATTTTTATGCCTTGGACATTATTTTTATTTCTAAGAATGCTCCTGGGTTTCTCAACATTCCCACAAGTATTCTTAGAAAACAAAAGGTTATGCTTTGCTTGGGAGTGAGTCTAGTTGCCCAGAAAAATAATAAAGCAAGCTCGAGCAGTAGAAACCTAAAAGATCTGTTAAAAAAATCTTCACCAATGTGCCTTCAAATAAACGTGGATGTAATGATTTGCCACATTCTGCATGGAAGCCATTTGATGAAACTGCTAATGGCATGTTCTCAAAGAACCTTGGTAGAATACATAAAGCAAAACACAAGATCCATTAGGAATGATGGAGACATCGTAAGAGAAGCTATGAAGAAGGAACCTAAAAATACCATCAAACATTATCATTAATTCCACACAGGTGGCAAGGGAAAGACAAGAAGATAGAGCATAGTACAAAAGATTGCCCAAGTACATAAGCATCTGACAGTTTCCCTATATCAACTGAGTTGTATCCCCTAAAATCTGTAGTATCAGAAGATATTCTGAGTTCAATCCAAAGCCAGTGCTTAAGTATGCTGCTAGAACTAAAATCAAATACCACCAATCCTAATTCAGGACCATCCTTGGAATGAACATCCAATGCAGTGTGGTGGTCCCAAAGAAAAAGAAATGCTTCCAGACAAACATGGACCTGAATTTTGGCCAATTTGTCCATGCCCAAATTCAGATGTATTAGTTAAATGATTATTCACAAGGTAATAATTACCTGTTAATTATGCAAGGTAAATTACTAAGGAGGATAAACAGATTTCCATGGACATATCCCAACTGCAAAACAAAAAATAAAATAAAATATATAATCAAAGTGATAAGGAACAGATTTGTAAAGCCACTAACAGTAGTTCAAGCTTCATCGTTAACATACAGAGGTCTTCCAAAATGTGTACTGATATATCTATGGTGAGAATAGAGAATAATTGTGGGTATAGAGAAGGGACCACACAATCTTCTCTTGAAAGAGAGATATATTCCACTGAAGAAAGGCTTCTACTCCACAGTTCCACAGACCACGTCTTTACTGTCCTACATTTGAATACAGCATAGTTCAGCGGGGATGCCTAACTATCACACATTTCAACATTCTTTGCTACCTACTGAGCATTAAAATGGAAGAAAAATAAGTAAGGAAACAATGATAGTATGGGCTAAAAAATTTGGTTATACTATAGAGTTAGATAAATGGCAGAAATTGTGGGATAGGAATTACAACTAACGATGTCAAATACATACAAAGAAAATCTATATAAAATGTTTTGCAGATGGCACTTTCCACCAGCAAGACTGGCAAAGATGTTTAAGGACATGTCCAGTCAATGTTGGAAATGTAATCAGATACCAGGTTTGTACTATCACATGTGGTGGACATGTCCAAAGGCAAAAAAAATAGGCAAAAATACACACATGATTAGAAAAAATGGTAAAGCAACCAGATCTAAAACTAGAAATATATTTTCTGGGTATCCTAGCAGAAAAATACAATAAAGGGAATTCATATTTAATTTTACATGTGCTAACAGCAACTAGAATTGTGTTTGTACAATGATGGAAAAATAAAGAGATTCTTACAGATGAAAATGTAATTTTAAAAAAGTATTAGAATGTGTAGAAATGGATAGATTAACACTCAAAATTAAGAAGAAAGAAGAAACTGAATACTTTTTAATATGGGATTTGTTCTATCAATGGCTAACTAGCAGAAACAGAAGTTAGACATTTAAAAGCATAAGAGAATGATTAATTACATAGAAGATTCACTAAAATGGATAGGGAAATACTATCATTATTATGTGGTTATTATTGTTATGAATATCATTGTTATTATTACTATTTCTCAAGATTAACCCATACAACACAGTTTATGTAGACATTGAATTTTTGTTTAAAAATTTTATGTTTAAATTTTTAATAAAAATTTAAAATTAAAAAAAAAACATCCTTTGCCAAGTTTAACTTCACTTAGAGCTGCTGTAACTTCAGGATCACACTATTTTCTTTTTTTATTTCTATTTTCAAAAGACTCACCCTGAGTCTTTTGGCCTGTTCCCTTTGCTTATAGCTTCACGTAGCTTAGAGCTACCCCACAAATAGATTTAACCACAGCTCCCTTGTATATGGGGAGGAGTGGAGGCAAAATTCTGAGACATCAGGGTGGGTAGATATAATTTCCTCCTCTAGTTAAGAGAAGAGAGGCCTCTTGACACTTCCTGTGGTTTGGGCCTGGGAGGGAAGGGAGAGATAGCAAGAGTCATGTGATTATCTTCTCGAGTGGGAGGAGAAACTAGGCGGGGAGTTGTGACGAGGCATCTTCTATAAATGGGCCAAGCACCACTGCCTCCATCTCTCTCTACTTCATCTGGCAGCTGGTTTCCCTGGTGGTCCGGAAAGATTGCAAACGATCAAGAGGTAGCTTTACAAAATTGCTATGAGCTGTTAAGGGAAAGGGTGGGGCTCTATGGATAGTTGCTTCAATTTCAGCTATGAATCTAGGAGACTCATTTGTCTCGTAAAAGACAATGGGTCCATGGGGCTCCTTGAGAGCCTCACTTACCAGCATTTCAAGTCAGGTATTCTGAGCAAAAATCAGGGCAAAATCATTCAAAAGGGAAAATAGAGAAAGGAGTGCCTTAAGTCCATATTTTTACAAGAAGCAGGTGGAATAAAGAATGGGTTGTTGTCTTTAAGTCTCTTAAATTCCTATATCTATGGTTGCGAGTAAATGTTTCAAGACAGAAAAAATTAAATCCATATTCCTCATATTATCCTACTTTAAACATATTTAGGACTGAGAGCAAAAATGGGGAAGTTACATAAGTCATAATCTGACTTAACAAGAGGAAATATGGCGGAGATGCCAGCAAGGGCACATTTTGGCTTCTTCAGGCACTGTGTCAGAGAACTTTGAAATTTAATCACGTGCCCTCTAGTGTTGAGAAAGAAAACCAAACTTCTTTTCAAACCAACTCCCCTCTCCAGCCCAAGAGTGTTAATGGTGTTTTAAAGGAATTCTTTACCTTCTGTTCCATTGTTCACTTGTTCTAACGCTGTTTCTTTCTGTATAGAAACCTATGCTGTTAGGGTGTAAGGAAATCCCTGCACCTTTGCACAGAACCTTGATCTGAAAACTCTTCCGTAACTCGGGATACAGTCCTTCATGAATCCTGCCCCTGAATCAAGACTGACTGGTAAGTTTCTTTGATTTCTTTTCCTCTATTTTGGAACCAGTGAAATGCAATGTCAAAGATAGAAAGGAGCAGAAGTGATCCTTTCATATTCAAAAGTTTGTAAAAGCATACTCTGTAGGAAAGTGCCTGATCCTTACTTAACAATAATGCTCTAAAGGCAAAGTTGAAAGGCATTTGTCAAAAATCATTGAAGAAAGTATAAATTGTCTAAGTTAATCATATGGAGATTCTCAGTCATCCAGGTCATGATTATCCCAAAGCTGCTTTTTCAAAAGGCAACCGGGCTTTCCAGTTTTTTTATTTGAAGATGTTTTGCTCCTCATCCAAGAAGCTTCTTCAGCTGAAGGAGCTTCTTGGATGAAAAACGAAATGACTTCAAAGAAAAAACCAGAAAGTCCAGTTGCTTCTTGAAAAAGCACCTTTGTCTAAGTCAATGCACAGTAGATCTTATAATTCTCAACATGTGGTTCAGAGGCCACTAATGGTTTGCAAGAGTACTGCGGGTGGCTGAAATAAATATATTTCTTAAAATGGCTGAAACCCAAAGAGAATACAAATCTCCAAGATTTTTAATATTCTTGTTTAAAATTCTGGCTTTCCTCCCAAAATCTCCTAAGATTTTTGACAGAAGCTCTATATCAAATAATCTATGAGTGTTTTGTCTTCTCAAAATTTTTGATCTTTAAAAAAAAATAATTTCAGTGGAGGTTCAGAGTGATCCTACATAGTATGATGTTTCTGTAATGGGACCCTAACGCTTTCAATAACAATGCAATGATTCCATAAAAGAAAATGTCTAAACTGCTGCTTTAATAGGTAGAAGGGCAGGGAAAGATCAAAGACAATGAAGAAAAGAAAGATGGATATGGGATCTCTAGATACATTAACCATAATAATATTCTTTAAATGTCAATATTTTGAGAAAAAAATTAGGGGAAGAAATTTCATCAATATATATCCACTGTTTTAAAATTACTCTAATAATATAACTTTACTTTGTAATATATCTTTGGCTCATTTTGGAAAATATTTAATAGAATATTTAATTCTTTATTTAAAAGTACTACTCGGGCTTAATCCCTTAGATTTCTTCCAAGGAATTATGAACAAGCCAACAGGTTCTTTGCACTGTATTTCAAAAATGTTTACTGATAACCCAACATATGACAGCCATAAATTCTTATGCTGCTTTTCTATGGCTCTGCTTGCCGTATACTATATTATTATTTAGAAATAAGTCAAACTGTTATCTGTAAAAGTCATATTCAAGAAAATGTGACCATACCTATATTCAAAATGAGATCTTCTCTGAGTCAATGGATATATTAATTTTTGTTTTTTAATCTCTGTAAAGCAACACGTTACATCATATGCCCTTTAGTACGATGATTGAAAAACAACATATTCGCTTAATTAAATCAAATTGTATTCTGGTAAATTGTCTATCACTTTTGAAATTAAAACAAAAACCAAACATTCTCTAAAGAAATGTTCTTTATACTACGTAGCATCTCATTTCCCAACCCCAAAACATAATTAAAATAGTTCTACACAACATAGACTACATGTGAAAGTGCTTCACACTAAACCTGTTTACTTGTAGCTGCCCCCAAAAGTTACATTTACCCATTAAACAAGCTAATGCATGGTTTTATAGTACTGTACCCTAAAAAAAATAGCTATACTTTGTCTTGCTTATCTGATTGGGCATTATGAAATAGGTATGCTATTCACACTAGGCTGCATTGTTTAATGATAGTAAGATACTGGAGCTGATCAATGTGGATGGCTGCTTTTCTCAGCTTTCATCTGTTATCTCTACTAAATCTATTTGTTGGATTTATTTCCCATTATTCTCACTGAACTTAATGCAAGTTACATAATGATCACTCTTCATTTTATCTCCCTCAAAATGTTATGAAGTCGTGATTGACTGAAAGTTTACCTGTTTATTGTTTCTCTAAATTGAGTGGAGAAGGCAGGAACTTCAAATAGGATTTAGTGTGCTAAGTAGGATTTAGTGTGAATAACATTTTTTCATTAACTAAAACTAAATTAGGCTGCTTTTGAAAGTGCCTGACTTTTAAGATAGATGAAGTCAACTTCTTAATATGCAGCAGTTACCAGACTGCTAAATTATATTGGTTTTCAAAGCTAATTGCTCAACTTTTTTTTAATTCTCAATAGAAATACTTGCTTTCTACAACAAAACCTGAACTACACACATCTGTCTCCACAATCTGCAAAACACCAAATTCGGCCAAAGAAAATAAGCGATTTCAAGGTGAGGATTGAGAAATGCAGTATCAAAGAAATGTCATTCAACAGCTTTCACTCAGATATTTTTTTTCCAATTCATCACCACTCTTGAATAATGATCAGGCATTCTGCTAAAACCTCAAGCACAGACAATTTATTTCTAATCCAGTATAGAGTGATTATGAGTCCTTTCAAAATTTTGAACTACAATTGACACACAATCTTGCAACTCCAAGTGCTATTTGAGCAGAGTGCATGTGCAGAAAAACTGAAATGCATCAATTTACCTATCTCTAATATCAGCCTACTTACTGGGTAATCTCTAGAGCAAAACATACAACATAAACAAGTGTAGGAAATTAAGTAAACTGGAATGGTTGCTACCAATTTGGAAAAAAAGTTTCTTTGGTTAAACATGCACTAGGTAAGCCCGATTTTAACACTTACTTCAGGACCAATGACATGAAGACTTCAAGAGACATACCTGTTTTTTTAAAAAATAATTCTGCCATTATTAGTGAAATCCCTGTATAAATAACCAATATGCTTAGCACTTAAAAAGAGGGTGAGGAAATGAAAAAGAAATTTAGTTCAGTTTCACACAATTCGGTTTTGGTTTTGCACATTCACCCAAAATATACCTTTTAGGGCAAAAGAAAATTTTCTCCTATTCCCGCCCCCCCCCGGCCCCCGGCCCACTACACACAAAGACATTTGGGGAAAGTATTCCAGAAATCAGAACTGCGTAGGGAGAACCAAGTTAAGATAGGAAGAAATGCATAAAAATAATTTGCGATGCACAATGAGCATTGACTTTCTAAATTGGTCTTGGAATACCCAGACTACTAAATGGTGCAGGCTGTGCACATATTCATATATTCTCAGCACTTTGCTATGTGAACTGGTTCAAAGGAGTCATGTGAAATGACCATCTAAAAAGGTGGAATGTCAAGCACCAGTTTTTCCTTTTCTAACTTAATTAACTATTTATTTAGTCTTCCTACAACTGAGGCAGGGGACAGGGGAATAGA
The DNA here is from genome assembly GCF_049901715.1 of Pseudonaja textilis. NCBI lineage: Eukaryota > Metazoa > Chordata > Lepidosauria > Squamata > Elapidae > Pseudonaja > Pseudonaja textilis. Next base: position 135,861,599 of record NC_142008.1, on the reverse strand, counting down.
TGTTCAGAGAGAAGGAAAATGGAAAAAAAAATAGCCATTCTCAAGAGAATTTGGAGCCTTATTTTCTACACAATTTTGCCATGTGCATATAGAGTAAACCAGTGAACCTATCCAGATTTAATTTATTCGCCATTTTACTCTCTGTTGTTAGAAGCAGTAGAAACCTTATGTAGGCTGTGAATGTATCTGGGTAGTAAGAGTACTTTTAATACTAGTTAAAATGCTGTCTCACCCTAAGCCCACAAAACAGACTGTCAAACCTCTCCTCCTGCTAGCGTCTCTCTGTTTTATTAGCCGCCAGGGAGCTGACAGCAGGTGGGGTAGGGGAGATTTAGGAGGAGAACAGCTCAGAAGGTGGTCCTGGATGAAGACAACAGTGAAAGCCAGTCACAGACCAAAGCTACATTTTATGGACAGTGGACTCATCCATAAAGTAGAAAGCACTACTAAACGCTTGTGTCCAAGTGTAGTGTTTCCTACTTTATGGATGAGTGTACTGTGAGCAACGGAGGCAACAAGGGACAACGCAGTCAAGAATGGAAAACAAGCAGCAGCATAACATGTAAGTATTGTTGGATTGTCCAGACATTGTATTGCACAATGTTTTATTCAAGCACAGATTCCTTTTGATGTACTGGCATTATATTCATCCCTCTTTCCTAGCATTTGGACTCAAAATTCCCCATGCTGCATTTAGGACAATTTTGCATGTTTCTGTATTTAAGTAAAATAAAGGAGAAAGCTAATAAAGTGGTTATTTGGCTTGTACTTTTTCTTCATACAATTTTGCTGTTTCCTCCATCTTCCATCAATTATATTATCTCCTAAACTACATTTCACATTTTGAAGAGTCAAACAAAAATATTTTTAGTTGAGCAAAGCCAAATTCAAAACTCATTAAGCTTTATTTTTTCTGCTGATTACAGTTAGAAACTCATTATATAGTTCCCTCCAAACCTAAATTAATTTTGCCACTTAGGGAAGAGGTTGGCTGAAGTGTGAAGAATGATGGTGATGATGATAGGATAAGCTAGTAACTATGTATGTGGAAGGAGCTCCCTAATACTGAAATATCTAATGTCCAATAGTGTAATGAAAATAAATAAAATATTAACACAAATATACATTGAATTTATTCACAAAGGTTGGAAAAGCTAAGGGCTCAACAAACAGGCATTTTAAAACTTCAAATTCAGTGATGTTGTGTTCTTAACCAGTTTGCTGGTTAGATACAGAGAACATTAGTTGGATTAGGTTCCATTGGAGAAAAAATATCAAAAAAATCTATTGGCCTAAACTGGACCTTGTTTACAAAAACCTCGATATTTTAGTGGATCAACATTTAGCTTCTTATTCTGCTTCTAATAATTAATAATTTATCTAATCAATCAAATATTGTTATTTAAAGCAAACCTAAGGGTTAAAGGCACCAGGCTAGAAACAGACCATGTGCTTCAGTACTGGCTTAGCCACAAAGCTAACTGAATGACCTTGGGCTATTCAGTCTCTCTCAGCCTTCAGATGGCAATGGCAGACTATTTTCTAAAAATGTTGGCAAGAAAATTGCAGGGATTTGTCCAAGATAAGGCTTCAAAGGACATGCACACACACACAAAGTCTTGTTACATCCAACGATATGAATGCATGCAAATATGAACATCTAACAGTGCAAAAACAGTTCACGTGAAACATTGCCTGCCTCAAGAACCGGCACTTACTAAGGATGTGGAGAAAAGGGTAAGCACAGAGTTGTTTTATTTTTGTAACATGAAAAGGGGAAGTACATTTTACCACATTTACAGCCCTGATTTATTTTTATACACCCCAACCTTCATCTGTTTTAAAGTCTGCATAGCACACATGGGAAAATTAAAGTGCAATTCAGTTTACCTGAAAATCCTGTGCAGGCATCACTTCCAGATATGTATCTTTCTCAAGGATTAAAGTACTGAAATGAAGATTCATGAGCTTTCCCATCATGGCTACCAACCCGGTTCTGGTGTCTTAATTACTATTTGTCATATTGTGTATTTCAAAGAATTGTTACAACTATGGTAAAGAAAGGGACACAAAAGGAAACTGGATTCTCAGGAGCTTTCAGAACATGAGGTGTCTTCTTATTCCCTAAAATAAAAAACATGAGTTTCTTACCAGTTTGAAGGTACATGACTCAGCATTTAGAAAGAGGCTTAAAATCCCCCATCTATTGCCAAGGACAAACAAACAGCAGGCATGAGTAACAGGCAATCCATGGGCTGTATATGGTCCCCATCCAGCAAAATATAGCTATCGAATGACTCCATTTTAGTAAGGTAACTTTTTTTTATTTAAAATAAAGGGTTGGAAATGGAACAAGAAGCTTCTAAGTGGTTCCTGTTCTGAATGCTACCTTTAACCACTACACTTTCACATAAACAATGTTTTCCAGATCTGTTTTTCCTCTTCAGAGTTTACAAATGGGAATCAAAGTGGTTTGTTTTAAAGTCCTTAAAATAGGCCTAAATCATCCATAAACTTAAGACTTTTTTACAGGGTTAAGAGTACAAATGGCATGTGTTCCACGATGATCTCTCATTCCTGTTCTTAAACACCAACAAAAAAAATGAAAAGGTTTAGCTGTGATAGGACAACCCTACTGATGCCATCTCTGAGGCTCTCCAAATTGACCTTGAGCTTCTTTAATATTTAGTGACATATCACACGTTGCCATTTATTGCCTATGCTAGCCTCAAGGACAAAAAGATTATCAATTCCAGGCTAATCAGAATAGGTCCATGTGTTTTAATAATTTTGCTGAACAGGAAACATGTATAAAAATGCAATTAATTTATTGCATTCATCCAATAAATTTGCCTAAATATAGTAACACATTGTTTTCTAAAGTTGCATAGCTAGTAAAAACTCCTGCCAGATAGGGAACTTCTGTTTTATTTACTGGGGTTATATAGTTCCACATAATTTAAGGATGGTTTATTTTTCATGCTGAGAAATAGACTTTTGAATTCCACTAACACCTACCACATATGTAAGGCTAGCAACAGAAACAGAATGGCAGAGAAAAAAAGGTGGGGCATGGCATGACAATGATCAGTCAAAATATGTAATTTTTATTATGTTGCAGTGTAATTTTTCCTCTCTTAGTAATGACAGTTAACTCCATGAATCTAAGATGACTTTGGGCTCAGACATATCAAACAATAAAATGTGAAATTCTATGGCAAGAGTTTTGTATCAGTTTGTGATACGACATGATGGGAAGAGAATGAAAAAAGGAGGTTCACCATTTGTATACTATTCTGGCATGGCATGCATCTTCCTTTATTAAGCAACAGCAAAAACAAACAATATTGGCAAGAGTAGGCTTTAACATGTATTAGTAGACATGATGGATAAGATCAATTAATATCTAGATTTCTTCCTCTCTTCCCCATCCAGAATACTAATTCATAGAAAAATCCTAGAATATTTACTTATACTTCAGCTAGAAGATTGAAATGGGCAAAACACAAACCAGGATGGCTTTAACAGAGCCCTACGTAGACAAGTAACCAAAAGCTAACAGCAGACAGCTGCAAGGAAGATACACAACTGACAGGAAGTTGTGTTTAAACTGAGAGAGAACAGACAACAGACAAAATATTGGTGTCATTAAAAGCTAGAGGCATTATAGCCATTCCTGTATTCCTTTTATTCTTGGAAGAGAGAATCTTATTTCTTCAAATCTGAATTTGCTCTCAAATGCAATGTTTCAAATGTGCAAAAAATCAGTGATTTTTTTTAAAGAAAATAAGATTTCTATGCATGCCTAATCACCTAGCATAGGTGTAAATAAGGTATATTGCAGAGTCTGCTTGAAAATTTATTTCTATTTGAAAGGGAAGTAAGTAGTTTGGACATTATTATTAATTCTGCCCAAACAAAATGAACACAAAAAGTTTAGGTTTAAGAACTTTTGGGTTACTAAGGTTGCCTTTGAATTTGTTTTAACCAGTGGCTCAATAATAATGCTGAGCTTGTCAGATGGAAAGCTGACAGCCCAGGTTCAAGACCTGAGTGACGCATGATGGGGTAAGCTCCCATTACTTGCTGCAGCTCCTACCCCACCTAGTAGTTCAAAAGCATGAAAATGTATGGTAGATAAATAAGTACTTCGTTGGGAAGGTTGCAGACTTCCATGTGCTTCGACATAGTCATGCTGGACACGACCATATAAATGTCTTCGGGCAACACTGGCTAGGAAATGAAAATGAACACTGCCCCCTGGAGTTGGATGTGACTGGACAGGGGAAACAACAATCTTCAGCAGATTGAATGGAGAAATGTGTGCATGCATGTGTTCTAAATAGATCTGAGTACTTTTATTCTAGCCATTCATTTATCCTTCAAACAAAAAGCACTAAATAGAGGAAGAAGCAACAGTAATGTTGAAAAACCTACGTATTTAAGTGAAGATCTCCTTTGACCAGGCTTAAGAGAAAATTCTGAATGACTCAACAACAGATTTTGCATTTCGTAAGTTTATTTGACAGAAAAAATCTCCTTGCTGTACATATCAAAAAAAAAATTAAATGCTTTTAAGAAATATGAAGAAACTTCTGTTCCCACCCTCCCTGATTTAGGGTTTCTCAGCTTCTTCTCAGCAAAATTTCAGTCATCTTCCCCCTAAAATGCCTGAATGCCCCTTTCCAGTTCCAAACTTAACCCCTCACGACCTGGCTCAGCTGATCAATATGAAAGAATATCCTTTGAGGGAAGAATAAAAAGGAAAAAGAGCACTGCATATTAAATTCATTTTGTTCGCGGGGGGAGGAGGAGCAGGAATAGTTTAACCCTCAATTTTACCACCACCAAGAATCAGCTCCACTGTTGCAGGCTACAGAAAGAAACTGCCTGTTTTTCATCAGGAAATCTTGATAGAAACAGTGGGAAACGAAGTAGCAACTAAATAGCACTGCCTTCCATCTAATTCTGGGTTGGTAACATGCGCTCCAACTTTTTATTACAACCCTCCACCATTTCCGGGGGGAGGTATCTGAGAAACACTAAATCGAACAGATTAGATCACATATCCCTCTACTTCCCACCCACCCATTGTGTGGTTTGTTTAAAAACCTTTTAAGTCTAAATCAACAAAAAAAGAGACAGCTCTCAAAACACAGAAGTAAAGATTTTAGCTGCAAAACGCACAGGGGAAAAAATGCTTACAGGAGAGGGGAAAAAAAATCAAATGAACATCACCAACTGTTGGGAGAAGAGGAAGAGGAGCATAGAGGCTGTGGATCCTGGTGGGTGTTGAGCAGAAATGTCCAGGGACAAGGGGAATGTAGCTGCCGACAAATGACGGGCAATAAAGATAGGGACAGTAAAAGAAAAAAACTAATGCGAATATAAAGGTGATGGCAAATGAATAAACCTCCACTCCCCCCCATGCAAACACACTGGTTTCCAATGGACATCAGGAGGTGGGGGCTCCCACCTGGAACAGCACTGGAGGCTGGGGGTGGCGCAGTTTGTGATTGCGAGGACAAGGACTTTCCGCTCTCCAAAAGGCTTATGGGGACCTTGGGGAGAAAAGGGAGGGGGAAAAAAATTAAGTAATGCAAAATGTAAGTTGGCAACCTCTTGTCAACTAACCTCTTAGGTGAACAGTATAACTATATACAAATATTTTAAAGTACGTTGTACTAAGGACACATGATCACTGAAATACTACTGGTACAAAGATCATGACTGAGAAAAAAGAAAATTAAAAGAGGGGAAAAGTTTATATATTGAAATGTATAATACCACTTAAACAATTTTAAGAGCCCAATGTATTTCCAATGTACTAAGCATGAAAACAGATTAATACACTTCCATACACTAAAATCCACACACAGAGAACATAGAAAAGCCATTTTTACTTAGAAATAAGTTATAGCAAATGTCCCTAACAGTATGTAAAAGGCAAGTCTTCTCTTTTACTCCTCCAAGTTGAGAAAAGATAACCAATATTACTGAAGTGGCAACAAAAACCAGAAACTACCACTTTTACCCATTACTGCCACTGATGGGGTTTGGATACCCTCTTTACAAAGAGCCTTCAGATCAACTACCTTTGGAAATAATCAGGAATACAAGCAATCTTTGACTTACAACCACAGTTGAGCCCAAAATTTATAGTGCCAAGTGAGAAATTTGTTATGTGAATTTGCCCCATTTTAAGACTTTTCTTGCCACATTTGTTAAGTGAATCACTGCAGTTAGTCGCATGGTAATTAAGTGAATCCAGCTTCCCCATTGACTTTGCTAATCAGAAGGTTGCAAAAGGGGATCACATGACCCCGAGACACTGCAACTGTCATAAATATAAACCAGTTGTCAAGCATCCAAATGTAAATCATATGACCATATAGGGATGCTGCAACAGTCATAAATGTGAAAAATCGTCACAAAGTCACTTTTTTCAGCGCTGTTGTAACTTCAAACGGTGACTTAAGAAATTGTTGTAAGTCGAGGACTACCTGTATTTGTTCTTTTCTGTAAAGAGAAAAGGCATCATTGAGAATGAATAATCCATTTTCATCATACCAGACTATTCTAGGAACCATAAAATATTACATATAAATTGTCACCTCATTTTTGCTTCTCATTCCCTTTTCTCTGTGTGTGTATTTTGAGTGGGGCTTATTATGGGAGCTTTTCAGGCTAAAGAATACAGAATAAGTAGTTTAAGTAAAGAAGAAGAGTGGTCAAGTCTTACAGAACTTAAGAAGTCAGCTCTGATAAGTTTCAAGAGAACAAAACAATAAGTGCTTCATCTATAGCTCTCTGAATCTCACACTTCAAATTAATCAGAAAATGAACCAGAACATTTTCTGAAAATGGGATGTGTTCAGCCTAAGGACTCTATTATGAGTGATACTCTTCCAAATGCTTTCCCAGCTATCAGCTCAGAGGAAGATGAACCACTTCCAGGCACGTCTGGTTGATGGCTCCAAGCATCCATCTAAGAGGGACTTGGCTCAAGTACAGCTGCGCCAGGACAGTCCTGAAGCTTCAGGTGAAGAAAACATGCAGCTGATGCCAGTCAGTCAGTGATGAGGAAGAGGAACTGGCTTCTATACCCTCATCCAAGAACATGTAGGGCAGAGAAAAGGCAGGAGCAGAGGTGGTCAGCGAGTTTACTCGTGAGGAGAAAGCCTTGCCCTTCTTGATGGGCTGCACCAGAAGCTGGTTATTTAGCACAACAGATGGAAGCAATGTTAGGAACACGTTCATTTACTAGCTGTGTGTTTTCTGCTGGTCATGATTCTTGCCTCACTTTGGATTGATGCCTTAACTTGGATTGTACCTTGTGAACTCTGGACTTTTCAATTGCCTCGTGAACCTTCTTGTATTGTTGATTTAATTTTGTCTGATGGGTTTATTTTGATTGGGAATCTTTCAAATGCCTTGTGGACTTGTTGACCATTGCTCTGTGGATTAACATTGGTTTGCTTGTGGCTGGACTTAATTGGAACAGTTCTGGGTTTTTGGTGAAGGCAGTTGCGGGGGAATATTCATAAACTCACTAAACCAGTTGTTTGTCTGCGAGAATGGGACAGCACACTTTGAGATTAACAGAGTCCCCAGCTGCTTTCAGCTTAAATTTCATGAGCAAGTGGATAAGAAACATAGTGGATATAGTCACAAATTATCCATTTACCAGAAGACAAATTAGCAAGGATAATCCTCTTTGACCTCCAGTCTAGCCAGGACATTCCCTACCATTATTATCTCAGCTTAGCTTTGTCTTTTTTAGACAGGCCCACTAAACAAATAATGCTCATGGAAATAAAGATGATATTGATACTCTGGCAGATTATTTGAAGCAAACAGTTTATTTATAGTTCAATGTAAATAAGAATAATTCATAAACTTCAAGCTGGAGATTTTAGAATTAAAGACACTAGCACAATTTCACCATATGTTCAGAAATGAATAGGAACATAGTACCAGAAATTAATAAAACCAGAATAAGTTCAGTCAAGTCAGTCGAATCATTACATTTAATAGGACCTTTAACAATTGCTAGGCATTTCTAAAACTAGCAAGTCATGCTCATTACCTTGAAGTTCTGCGACGAGGAGCTCGGGGACTGGGAGATTTGCGTCGCCGTTTTCGTCCTGGAGACCTGCTGATGCTTTGTCTGTTTCTCTGCGGGGACCTATCCCTAGACCTGTCTCTAGATAGAGAATAAGGGTATGAAACTGACTTGGATTCCATGTTAAATGCATTATGGAAATAATTCCTAAACAATTTCTCAGTCAAGGGAAGTAAGACTTGCTGAAGAGACTTACCTACGTCGATCCCTTGGAGCAGAGGGGAGTTGGGCAGGAGGAGGAGAAATCTGACGTCGTTCTGCTGGGGAATAGCTCAGAGAGCGCGAATCTCTCAGTGAATCAATTGGTTTTCTAGGGCTGCGTGACCTAGCAATAGAAAGAGCCAATGGTTAGAAATAATGGTCAAAAATGGAAAGAGACACTAACTGGAGGAATGGATTGAAAAGATGAAGGATTAACAGAGATAGCAAATTTAATTGCATTAATTGGGGGAAAGAATGTAAATAATTTGTGTCCACCAGGAAACCTTTTTTGGATTTTATACTCAAAAGAGAAAATAAAATTTTCATTTTAGGCTTTGACAATCAAGTAGATCATAATAGAAACAGTAAAAAGTTGATATAACTGTATTATGTACTTCACTGCAATAAAAGAAGCTGGAAATCACTGTTTTTTATTTCTTCCTTTCTTTTTTCTTTCTTTCCTCATTTTACCCATCTTTCCCTTTTCTTCCCTTTTTTCCATTGTCTTTATTTGTATTTTACATTTTTAAAAAATAATAAAAATATTGTAAATATTGTAAATACTACTCTAAAAGAAACAGGACCATCAAATACAGTAGCCAGAATTTACTCTGTGTCCATAGGAGAACATGGCAAAACAAGATACTGCAATGAAAATACCATCACTTATAAGCCACAAAGTTCTTAACAAATATTTTTAAAGTCATATTTTGCAATATTCTTCAAGTACTTTTAGGTACAGCTTACCATGTGCAGTCCTATTATAACTGATACACATCTATGCAAAAAAGGTAGTGCCACAAACCTTCCACAGCTCTTTCAGCATTTGGCAGTCTCCTTGGACTATTTCCCCAAGATCTCATGACATTTGCACTAGGCATGTAATGCCAGAAGCCATTCTAAACATTCAGCAAACAGGACAAAGTATCCTCTTAGGATGCCAAGCCAGGGAAGGGAAGGGAAGAACTGGTTCACCTCCACACTTCAACAACATTGCCAATAAAGAATAGAACACTGATTCTCAGGTTCAAAGTATACCTCTTAATTAGCAGTAAGAATACTTACTTTCTCTTCTCTGGAGATGGTTTCTTCTTCGGAGGGCCCTTCATCACTGCCTGGATTCCTGTTTTAGGCAATGGCGTTGAGGAGGAAGATGATGAAGATGATGAAGAGGAGGAAGAGGAAGAAGCTGAGGAAGAGGAGGATGAAGAAGAGGAAGAGCTGCTGCTTGAACTGCTTGAGCTTTGAGAACGGCACTTGCGTTTGCCCGTTTTTACAGGTTGCTCATCACTTTTAGACTCTTTCAGCACTGGGCATGGTGGCCTTTACGAGAAAAGTAAAGGGAAGAGGGTATAATTAAAGACTGGATGGCTGCAACAAATGAAAGAAGGTTCAGGCAGGTTAACTGAAGAAACTCACATTTCTGAATGGACAGACAAACTCCAATTCACATTGTTTATGGGAAAAGTCTAGGGAAACAGCTGATTTGAGAATTTTTAAATTTGTTCTTAGCAGCATATTCAGCCTTTTATCAGTCAAAAAATATTTATAATAGGGGAACTTATGCATCACAAAATGACAGCCTTGGTTGGAATAAGCAGCCCGAAAATGCCACAAAGAAAACTGACATTGTTACTTCTTACAATACTAACCTACTAACCCTCCATCTTATTTTTTTTCTTTTTTTTCCCTTACATATATAGGTACTTCAAACTAAGCCCCCTATGGCAGCTTCCTTCCAGACATGCTCCTGAAGTTTATGAAAAGTCTAGAAACATTACTGGAAATAAAGTAAAATCGAAACTGATAACATTTTGCAACACACTACTTTCCTTTTTTTTAATTAAAAGAATCCATCATGCTGGGAACTGAACAGCTTAGGTTTTCCACTGACAAAGGCTACTGCTACTTCACAGAGACTCATCTCCTAGGAAGCAGAGATGAGTCACTTGCATTAACAGATCCAGAATACAAATATCTTGAGTTGAAGATTTAGGCTACTCTTGCAAACAAATAGCTTCCCAAACAGCCAAAGACTCAAAATGGAACAATGTTTTAATTACAGGTTCTATCAAGCAATCTCTTGCTATCCCATTAATTTTCTACAGTCATTTCCTTGTTCTGCTATTCCAAGTCTTCAAAAAAAACCCACCTAGTTCTCCACACTAATATCTTGAAAGCAGAATTATAAAAGTTACATAAGCAAATACTGCATTTAAATTCTGTAAAATACGTATTTTGCAAGAAAGATTATCAACCATTTTTGCAAGCATATCCTGATGGAGTACAAACTCTAAAACCTAGACCTAGAGCAAAATTAGATTCCATAAGAATATAATACAAGTGTCTATTAGTAGCATCCAGTAACATCAGCAAACCCGACCTCTGGTGGATAAAGGCCATCATTACAATCTTTCAAAAGCATGAGTAATGAAGAAGCATTTCTGAAGGGTATACAATATCAGATCTACATACTGAAGAGTCACTTGGTTGATTTGGGTAGCTACAGAAATTTAAGAAAAAACCCAAACCTATGAAGAGATGAGTGAAAACGTACGTTTCAATTGGCACTATTATATGAGAACAGAGGAAAATACAGATGCTGGAAAGTGTACACAGTGATAACTCTGTACATGGGCACATCCAAAACCTGCCAGTGCCCATACAGTTGACCCAACTACTGAACTCAAGTGGCTATCCCTCATACCAGAATGGACACGTTGCAACAGAGATCCTTTCCTCATCTGGCTCCTGTTCTCTGAAATCATCTATCACCAGAAATTGTCTTAGAATCAAGTAAGACTTTGTTGCCCCATGAGCTCGTTTGATTTCACGTCAGAGGAAGAAAGCTTGTTTCCCCCATTATCACAACCAAGCATAAAAATAGAGCTGATGTTTGCTTATAAAGGAGGCTAGATTAGAATTCAATTGATGCAAGAGTTCAATCAAAACTTCAGAATTTAAATTTAAGCAATACTAAAAACAAAAACATCATTGGCTGTGTTATACAATGCCTCTATTTTATATATTTGCACAGAATATCTGAGACAATTCTTATGGACTATGGGTAACATCTTTTTTATGGCAGAGATGTCATTCCGGAGACTGGGATTAGAAAGGATATAAGACAAGGACATGAAAAATATAAGTGAATGTGCACATACATTGTAACTGGATGTTGGATATTACTTGACGGTGACTGCAGACAGCATAAAAGACATGGAAAAAAAGGATTACTAAGAAGAAAGGTTCTTACTGTTTCAGTTCAATCTCAGCCTCAAGATCCTTCGCTGCCTGATCATGGGGACTGGACTCAGATGAGCTGGACTCGGAATCAGAAGTCGAAGAAGATGAGGATGAGGAGGAAGACGAAGATGATGATGAACTGGTAGATGAAGCAGATGAACTTCTCTTTGCCTTCAAAGGGGCAGAAGGTGGAGGAGAGGGAAGAGCAAGTTGTAGGACTGTGGGACAGCTACTCCTGGTGTCATCCTCCATGGGGACAGAAGCCAACTGCGACTCAGCCTCAAGGGTAGGTAAGTGCACCTCAGATCTATCTGCTACTTTTCCTTCAGATACAATCTCCTCTTCTTTGGGGGATGGGACTAGGACAGAAATCAATGCTGGTAAGGGGCTTGAAGAAGCAGAAGAGGAGGAGGAAGCAGAAGAGGAAGAGGAGGAAGAGGAGGAAGAGGAGCGGGATGACAATTTAGCTTTTACAGGAGAGACAGAGCCTGCATGAGAACTACTTCTCCCCGATAAAGGTGCACCAATCCCTGCATCATCTTTAATTATAGCTTGGTACATGCTCTGATTCCTATCTCCTTGGCTGTTTCGGATGGCTTTGGAGTCACCATTCTTTGACACTGGAGGTAAGTCATGTAGCATAGATGGATCAGGAGAGAGGGCCTTTTGCAATTTAGGAGATTCCTCACAAGGTGGAGTTAAAGCGCAAGGAATAGCAACGTTGTTTTTGCTGTGCCAAAGAGAGGAGCTTGCTGGCTTCTCTTGGATGTCAGACTTGGGATATCTCTCTAGAACAGGAGGAGAGCGAGACTTTCTTCCTGGAGATGTGCAGGCTTCCTGGGAGCCTGATCTGGAATGCTTCCTCATAGGAGAAAACTGACAATCAGGGGATACTCTGGACCCAATGCCTTTATATGATGCTGTTACACGTGATGCATCTAATCTGGGAGGTGAACGGGATGCATTCCGACTTGTTGCAGGGGATAATTGCAACATCTGTACTGGCGATTGGGAATGACCTCTGTGTGGTAGTTTAGATTTCTCCTGACAAGAAGAGGATCTTGAGCGGCTTCTAGCTGGAGAAGAAGTTGACCGTTCCCTCCGCAATGAACCCCGAGATTTATCTCGCCGCCTGGAGAGTGAACGGGAGCAACTCCTCCAGGAGGGAGAGCCAGATCTTTCTTGTCGCAAAGAAATTCTGGGTCTGTCACTATAGGATGATGACTCAGACCAATGTGGATGTGTGCTGGTGCTTGATTTTTCTCTGGAGAGTGATCTGGACCGTCCACGTCTTGGAGGTGTTCGAGATTTGCGTCTAGGACTCACTGGTGATGCAGATCTCCGTCTTCTTGTAACTGGTGTTTTAGATTTTTCTCTTGCTCGTGATCCAGATCTACGTCGTCGTGGAGGGTTTTAGATTTCCTTCTAGGTCTTGGAGATGATCCAGCTCTGTAATGATGTCGAACTGGTGTTCTGGATTTTATCTGGGATCTTGGGGATGACCCAGATCTATGTTGTCTGTGTGGCGTTCTAGACTTTATTCTGGGTCTAGGAGATGAGCCAGACCTATGGCGTCTTGGAGGCGTTCTGGACTTCAACTTAGGTCTTGGTGGAGACCCAGATCTGCCAAACTTTGGAGGACTTTTGGATTTTGGTCTAGATCTAGGTGGTGACCTGGATATTCTACGTCTTGGAGGTGTTTTTGATTTTATTCTTGGTCTGAGTGGTGACACAGATCTGCTCTCAGATTTTTCTTTCCATTCTGGGGAAGAATCTGAACTGCTCTCACTAGAGTGCATTTTTGGCTTCTCTTTAATCCCAGAATAAGACCCTGATCTACTTCTTCGGGATGCCTCTTTAAATGCCCCTTTCTTCTCTAAGGGTAATCTGGGCCCCATCACTGACACTTTAGAAGTTTCTGGAGAAGATCCAGGTCTATTGTGCTTCGTAACAGTTACAAATGTGCTGTTCTCTGGTTCTGGAGAAGAATATTCTTTGCCTTGTGTTGGGGATGAAACTGATTTATTCATGTTGACCGACAGCCCCGCAGAACAACTAAGTCTGGGAGGTGACTGAGATTTATCATCTTCTGGAGATGTTGATGAAGAAGTAGAGGAGGAGGAAGAGGAGGAGGAAGAGGAAGAGGAGGAAGAGGAGGAGGAGGAGGAGGAGGAAGAAGAAGAGGAAGAGGAAGATCCAGATCTACTCCGCCTTGATGGAATATCTATTTTTTTAAGTACTGGTGATGACTCAGGTGGCATTTGTCTTGAGGAAGATTGCATTTTTTCTTTTCCAGAGAGAGATGAACCTGATTTACTCTTTTGGCATGGAAGTGAAGCACTTTCCATTTCTGTCATGGAACTGGATTTGTTGTGCCCTGGAGAAGATCCAGATTTTGTTTTCACTTCTTGGAATTTATTTTGCTTTGGAGGAGTTTTAGATTTGCCATTTACTTCAGGAGATGATCTGGATTCACTTCTCCTGGAAGGAGATTTTTCTTTCACTGCCTGAGGGGACAGTCCACATCGGACTTGCTTCAAAGGTGAAGATTTTGTCATCTCAGGAGAGTATCTTGACTTGGTCCTGGGAGGTGATCTTGACTGTTCTTTGGTCATTGGAGAAGAGCCAGATGTGCTTTTCCTTGGAGATGACCTAGTCTTCTTTAACTCCAAGGATTCATTTTTGCATTTATCCAGTGGTGAAGATTTCTTCTTAATTTCTAATGAAGATCCAGATGCAATTGGTCTTAGGGGAGAAAGAGATGTCTCTCTCAAAGCCGGAGGTGATCTAGACCTGCTCTGTCTTCGGTGCGGTGATCTAGGTTTTTCTTTTGTTCCTACAGATCTTCCAGATCTGCTTTGCTGCAGTGGAGATGCAGACTTTGATTCTGGAGAAGCTGCTCGTTGTACTGGCGATAAGGAGTTTTCCTTTGCTGGATGATTGACTGGAACTAGACCGACTTTGTCTTGGAGATGATCCCATTTCCTTTTTCAGCATTGGGGATGATCCTGCCCTTGGCTTTGTTTTCACTTCTGGAGAAGACTCAGATCTGTTTCGCCTTCTTGGTAATCTCATCTCTGGTTCTGGAGAAGACCCAGATATACTATGTCTTGAAGGAGACTTTGATTTCTTCCGCAGTGCTGGAGAGGAACTAGATCGACTTCTTTTTGAAGTGCTTTTAGCTTTTTCTTCAGCTACTGAGGAAACATCAGATTTCCTTGTAAGCCTTGGTGATGAACCAGAACTGCTCAGAGGGGACATTCTGGTTTTGTTTTTGAGGGGTGGAGGTGACCTGGATTGGCTACACTTAGGTGATCGAGATTTCTTTTTTCGTGTTCGAGAAGAGCTGGATCTACTTCGTCTGATGCTTAATCTTGATTTCTTTTTTACTCTTGGAGAACAAGAATGACTGCGCCTTGGAGGTGTTCTTGATCTTTTCTTCCTTGACCTTGGAGAAGAACCTGAACGACTCCTCCTTGGAGACAACCGAGTTTTCTTTTTAGCTTTTGGAAGTGATCCAGATCGACTACGTCTGGGAGATGGTCTTAACCTTCTTGATTCAGGAGAGGATGCAGAAAGACTACGTCTTAGCACTTTTCTAGATCTTTCCCTCATTCTTGAAGATGATTCAGATCGACTTCTCCTAGAAGAAATTCTGCCAACTTTCCGATCTGGAGATGACACAGATCTGCTTCGTCTGGCTGAAATCAAGGATTTTTCTCTTCTTGGAGATGAACTTGACCTTCCTCTCCTGGGAGGCGTCCTAGTTCTTGATCTGCCTCTTCTCGGTTGTGTTCTGGAGCGGGATCTTGCTCGCCTGGGGGGACTTCTTGATCTAGACCTGCCTCTTCTTGGTGTTCTTGAACGTGACCTCCCTCTTCTTGGCGGTGTTCGTGACCTGCCCCATCTTCCACTATTTCTGCTTCTTGACCATCCATGCCTTTGAGGTGTTCTAGAACGAGACCAACCACGCCTTTGAGGTGTACGGGATCGACCCCATCTGGGAGGTGTACGTGAACGTGATCTACCCCATCGTTGAGGTGTTCTCGAACGGCCTCGCCACTGGGGAGTTCGAGAATGTCCCCTTCGCAAAGGAGTACGTGAACGGGATCGAGCACGTCTCTGAGAACGAGACCTACCCCTCCTTGGTGGGGTACGTGTGCGTGATCTACCTCTCTTAGGTGGGGTCCGGGACCGAGATCTACCTCTATGAGTAGTGGGTGTTTGAGAGAGAGATTTGTCCCTCCGACTGGCTCTTGATTTGGAGCTTTTAGCTGGTGGGGTGCTGGATGGTTCACGTAGAGATGTCTTAGAAGACTGCTTTTGGTCAGAACGAGAGATTTCAGGGGATGAGCTAGATTTCTCTCTCTGAATAGATGCTTTCTCCTTCTCTTGTCTTTTGGGAGGGACCTCTGGAGAACAGTTGCGAGAAACTGGACCAGGCTTAGTTGGTGGGGAAGGAGAAGAGGAGGAAGAGGAGGAGCAACTACCACTCTCTGAAGGAGAACATGAGCGCTGAGGTGTAGAGTCCTCACACGACATCTTCTTCAACTTAGTCTCAACAGTCTTAGAAGCAGATGAGGAAGCTGTAAGCTCCTCCTTGCTATCAGGAGAAATCTTATTCTTGGATGATGGAAGAGTCCCATTACGATCTTCTGACTGCTTCTTGGTAGATGGAGAGGAACAGGAAGGAGACCTCTTCTCTTTAGAAGGGAGACGTTTTTCTCGAGAAAGTTCATTCAGCACAGGAGAATGATGCATGCCCTTTGGATCATGCTCAACTGAGGGGGTGGATTTTCGACCCCCGTGCCGAGCAGACTTTCTGTCCTTATCTCTTTCTTTCTCTTTGACAGATGATGATGGACTTGGAGAATGCTGAAGGGTCTCACATACTGGAGAATGCTTGGATATTTTCTAAACAGAAATATAAAAAACAGTAACTAGAACTATCCTTTGAAAAAAAAGCAAAAAGAATCAGCAGCCAGCTCCCAACCATACTGCAAGCATTTTGAAAGTGAAAAGATCACTAGAATTCTTGTTTAACTCTAAGCAACTCATTAGCTGTCATTTTACAACAGCATTTTCTAACCTGGGTGATTTTGTGTGGACTTCAACTCCCAGAATGCTTAGCAATGGCACATTCAATGGAAAATTCTGAGGGTTGAAGTCCACGTCACAAAAAGTTGGACACACTGTTCAACAAACTATAATTAGATTTTAAGCTTGAGGAAGACACTGCTTTAATATATTAAAAATAACTTAGAATCCACCATTTCTCCTCTCCAATTTTAATGAACCAATCAGTATTCCTAAGTCATTTTGTCCCAAGTGACTTTATTTATGTAATGTTTCTCACTTTCCGAATGCATATGTTATTCTTTACCTCCCGCTTTTCTCTGCTTTCTCGAGGACTTGTGCTCCTGCCTCGCCGGGCAGGCTCAGCAGAAGATGAACGCTCTTTCTCTCCCAAATTCTTAGAAACCACTTCTGTTTCTTGTTTTCGTGAACTTGATAAAGGAGACTTGCTCTGCTGTCTAAGGAAGCTCCTTTTTTGAACAATGGGGCTGCCTGATCTGTAAATAAATAATGATTAGAAGGTTAATCCACAAGACTCTGCCCAAGTTTAATAACTATTTACAAGACAGAAAGCTTGATTCGCCAAATTTTACCTGCTATGGGAAGCATCTGATGAGGAAGAGCCATCTGGGGAGGAAGAGCGGTCCCGACAGTCTTTCTGAGATGCACACTCACTGGTGGACCTGAGTTAAAAATGAGAATCAGTTGCATGCAAAAAAAGATCAATTATGGTTGCACAACACAGGTAGGTGATTTTTTTACCTCTTCCGTTTCTTTTCCTTGGATTTGTGTTTGCTTTTGGGGCTTGGAGATCTGGGGGGGAAAAGTTTGTTTTGAATCATTGTTGAACAGTGACATATGCAGCGACTGTTTCTCCCTGTTACTTTCATATCCTTCACAGGACATCTATTCTAGCAATATCCAATAATAACTATCCCTAACATGCCAACTCCAAATTCAGAGTCACAAAATAAATGTAAAGTTTAGATGTAGATACACAGCTTTTGAAAACATGGGATCACACAGCTGCTGTGTACAAAATCTTAAAGCAGCCTCTTTTCCCTAGAATCAGAATCCCATGAAAAGACACCACTGCTTTAAGATGTTGAAAACAAGTGCTACACTTGCAACTCTCACACATTCTAAGGCACTTTTGGAAACCAGACCCGTGGAGCCCTATAAATTCAAATTATTGAATTTAATTCATTGCAGCTTAGGTGATTCTGAGAACCAACAGAAAGAACCACTACCTTCTACCTCCAAACATTTTTAAAATGGCTAATGGTTATTAAGACTCACCTATGTTTCCTTTTCTTTGATTCTGATCTAGAATAAAAAAAGAGTACGATTTGGCAATCTGATGTTGCAGGTGTTTTTAATTATAATTTCCATCAGTTGCAGCCAGCGTGTCTAATGAACACGAATTATATAATTTGTGTTCAGGTCATTAAAAATGTACCAGATTTCCTGTTCCAATATTAGACTTTATTCCCAAGTTACCAGAAAATTGTTGTAATGCCCAATAACTTTAGCAAGGCAAGGCTGATGTTCAAAATTGATGCTGGATTACAAATGTGAATTCTGCCCATGAATCCCATCGAAAATGGTTTTAAGCAGATTCTGGAAAAGTAAATGCAGCGTACAGAGTGAGAAATGCAAGCCTATCAGATAGTATGCCCCTAATTTTTATACAAAAACTTTTTACTATACAGGGGGGGAAATTGACGCTTTCTTAAAAGAATACAAAAATATATATTTTTGAAGATAGCACTACAAAAGACTTAGTAAATATCACCACAGTCCCTAAAATCCAATCCTCACACTAGAGGCCAGTCACTATTACCTCTTTACAATCCCCTTACCTGTGTTTCTTTTTCTTTGAGCTTTTTTTCCTTTCTCTTCGAGAAGGTGATCTGCTCTCAGACCTTGAAAAACCAAAAGGACAAGATACATTTTCTGAAAAACTTTTAAAGTATAAAAGTTTCTTTTCTTACTTCCAAATCTAAATCCTACCCCTCTTCTGAATCCAATGAGTCTGAAAAAAAGAATTTAAGTGTCTTGGCCTCACCCACCCACCTGTCTCTGTCCTTCTTCTTTTTCTTCTTCTTTTGTTTTGGTGATGGTGACCTAGAACTGCTGGAATCTTTGATAAGACTGAGAAGACAAAGTCCAAACAATAAACAAAATTCCAGAATTCAATTCACAACATGCTACATAAGCATCGGCCTATTATCAATCCTATCTTTCAGTATTTTTTCTTACAAAAAATAAAATTTCTCACAGGTACAATGAAATCAATTATCCAGAAATTCTAGTCAAGAATGGAAATCAATCATGAACTATCTCATAAATTATAGGGGTTTCATTAAGATATAATCTTACTACCTATGTGCAATGCTTGTTTAATATTCCAGGTACTTTATTTGCAGTTGTCTTTTTAAAGTCTCCTAATACAATGGAAAAGCTCACTCTTGTTGTTTTTTTAGTGCAGCAGACATAATCAGAGCTACCTTGTCATCTCTTGTTTATTTTCTTCCAGTAGGGATTCTTTATACCTGTACTGCTTCTGCTGCTCTTGCTGTTGTTTAGCCACTGCAGCTGTTGTTGCCTCCTTGGCCCTGCGATTGGGGTCAAAAGAGCTGCCATCCACATAACTATCACTGATCCCAAAAGCAGCTCGCAGTCTCTCATTCTTCTTTTCATTGGCCTCAGCCAGCTGATGGGTCTCTGTAATACTGGAGAAAAAGAAATAGTTAATAGAACAAATATATCACAATACAAGGATCCTATCAATATACAGATTGAAACGTAATTTTTTTTCTTAAGACAAAAAGAAGCTGTCATGACAAAACAACACAAAATCCACAAATGCCTTACTTACCTAGACTTCTGCTGCTGTTCCCCCTCTTTGACAAGTGCCACATCTTTTTCTAGAAGCATCATCCGAAAAGTGGCCACTTTCTCCTGAATCTCCCCTTCTCCATACCTATTGCATGCATCCAAATAAAATTTAGCAGACTATAAAGAGACGTTCTATTTAAACTAAATCACTCAAATGAGGTAAGAAAATATTTCTAAAATGCATGGATTATAGACGATCCAAGAATTCACCTTACAGAAAATAAAGACCTTACTTGGTATAGAATAGTGATTAAAACAAAAATGTAAAAAAAAAAATAGTTCAAATTCTGCTTCTGCTAGGAATCTTTCACAAACAAATAATTTAGTTTGCTAATCCTTCTGGTCATTAATCTCTGAAAAATGTGGCCAATAATAGCCTATCTTACTGGACTACACTATGCATTATTATGGCATATTATTACCATGGATCTCTATATAATATTCAAAAATGCTTTATATTAGGCACTTTGGTATAAAACATATTATTTTCAACCATTTTCATTTCTAGTATATCCCAATTATGATTATCCAATTTTAAAAGACTTGTAATAGCCAAAATTCTACTAAGTATGTAAAAATTTTATTCTTAAATTTTGATAAAAAATGTTTTCTGAACAAATCCACTGCTCAAAATGAAAACTGAACATAGAAAAAACATACAATATCAAACACTGTATTCCTTTATCCAATATATAGATATTATATTTTAAATACTTGTTCTGCTAATAATTCCAAACAAATAATAAACAAGACTCCCTTTTGTAAAAGCTGAGTGCCAAAGACCGGAAAAGATAAATGTTGGATGAAAAGCATACTTATATCATACCCAAATCTGTATATTCTAATAATAATGTTGGTTTATTTGCTCCTACCAGTTGACCATTATTATTCTCACAGCTCTTCTTGATCACCATCATCTCTTGGAAATGTCTTAGCCTTGACTATCCTGTAACAACTCACCCTTGCTCTTCCATGAGCTCAGCCAGTTCTAAGCATTTCAACTCAACCTTCCTTTTGCGCTCGTGATCCAGGATGTCCTGGTTGGGTTTTTTAACCAAAGATGACTCCAGTTTCCTCAGCTCCTCTTCTGACTTGTAGTCAGTCCGATCCTTCTTGTGACGCACTGCTGAGAGGTTCCGTTGCACGTAACCGTTGGTGCCACTGCCCCGGGGAGTGGGGAGTCCTATTCCATTGTACATGGCTCTCACAGACTAGCACCTCTGGTGCCTGATACTTAAAGACATTATGAGAAGAGCAGAAGAAAAAATAAAGGGAACGTTTTTTTCACATCACTGTATGGATATATCCTCCACCACGTGCAATCAAGAAATACTGCAGTCTTTTTTCTATGAACTGACTACTTTTCCTTTTGGTTAAAAATTCCTTATTCTCAAATCCATTCTACATCCCAGACAATTGCACATTTTATCACTCACCCACATTTTTCCTTTAAAAAATGCCTATTTCCTTCCTATTCATAATTTGTATCTGACCACCAGATCCTATATTTTTATTTTGTTAACAATGGGGAAGAAATTAATGGTACATGCATTCTAGAGAAAACCTTTTATTAAATAATTTCATATGTTCTATACAACTGCAACCACACCCCAACTATCCATTCTTGTTTTCCCTAACCAAAAGCTGTAGTCAATTATCCAAAATTATTCAGCCCACAATTTTGCCTCAATTCTCAAGATTCAACACCTGCATTCAGATGTTTTATCTTCATATATATTTCCTTAATAGATATTTCTGGTTTATTTCCAATGGTTCCCATTCAACATTTCCTTCCCAATAAAGGAAGCAATATTAACATGAAAACTTACTGGGACTTTCTTCTGAGTAAGAATTGGCCTGCACAATTCCTCCTCTAATCTTTTTACAAGCTTATCATTGAAACCACCACCACCCCTTTTAAAGGCTAAACATCCCTATAAAGCTACCACCTACCCACTAGATCCCTATCATTTACTAGTAATAATGGGTTATACTGTATATCTTCCTTCCTCCTTTACAGACTTCTACTATCTTTTCAAGAACTGAGCAAGTTCGTGCCTTGTACTCTTTTAAAAGGAAGCTCTCAAGTCCAGCTCAGCCTACAAACAGCATAAATAAACTACAAAACTACAACTCATTTCCATATCGTTTTCTCTAGTAACATTATAACCGAAATAGCTTGCTCGGTGTCTTTAAATTTTTTTTAGATTAATCTAATAGTCTGGGAATTGAATGGTGGTCCCCCCTGTATACATTTTAATCAGGCCCAAAAACTGCTTTGCTTCTTTTTTTATTAGCCAAGGCTTGGTAAGTGCTGCCATCTGCTGTGACGTTTACTTCTTACCTTCCCTCCTAAGTCCTCAACCTACCGACCTGTAAGGCCTAGTCAGCCCACTATCCTAATTCCTTGCCACCTCAGGCCCGACCTTCCTCTCTAGCAAGCATCCCAGCCCATTAGGCCTCCTCCTCCTCCAAAGGCCTCCCGAGGCCCGCAATTCACCTTTACCCCTGCTTCGAGGTCCTCCCTGCCTTCCCAATACGCGAAGGGCAAACCTCGCTTGCCTCTTACCTCAGCACCCGTAAAGTCCACCCCACGCGCGCGCATACACACGCGCGCACACACACACACACACACACCGAGCTCGCGGCACCGTCTGGCCCTCCACACGCACACCTCCCCAGGCTTGCCGCGCCACCCCGGCCTCCAGGCTGCTGCTTCTCCGCGTCTCTCTCCCCGACCCCCGCCTCTGGCTTTTGCCTGCGCCACTCGCTCGCGTTCCCTCACCCGACGCAGCAGCAGCCGCCGCGGCGCAGGCGGAGGGTGAGGGGAAGGGGGAGTGGGGGCAGGAGGTAGCCTGGAACCTCCCTCCGTCCCCTCCAATTCGCTCTCGCCAGGAACCCTCTCCGACCGTTGGCTTATGGGAAGTGGAGTTCGTAAACGGCTCGGTAGGTCCTCCCTACCCGCACAGGACGAGAATAAAGACTACTTATCCCGAGATGCCTCGCAGGCAGCCCGAAGGTCGGCCGCCATTTCCTAAAGCGCTCTGGGGGAAGCGAGAAAAGTGCCTCGGGACCGAGTTTTCTCGTTTTCTCCTCTTACTTCCTTTCTTTTGTCTCTGTCGTTCAGTCGCTATCATCAGACAGACAGACAGACAGACGCGCAAGACACTTCAGGAAATACAGCTCCAATCCGGGGGGGCGGGGGTGGAAGAAGGAAAAAGGGATGTAAATATCCGTTCCTCCCGTCAACCACCGCGCTGTTCTAAATTAGAGTTTAAGGTAGAGTAAATCTCGCGAGAATTTTGTGGCGGAGGACATGTGCATCGTGTCTACGTTCCTGAAACGCTATTCCTGTGAGCATTGGGTTTTCGAAGAATGCTGGGAATTGTAGTTAAGATACGATTATCCTGTCAAAGCTGTCGGCCCACTTTCTTATATAGGCGGAGTACACATTCTATTAGGAATTGCGAACTCCCCTCCTCTGTAAATTAAAAGAAGTGACTTGTTTTCCTAGAGAGATTTTCCCGTAAAGCCCAAAGGAAAACTTTTTAAAAAATCTTCCGTACTACTGCAAGAGGGCGGATTAAAGCGATAGCCATGCTGCTTATGTTTTCCCGTCATGCACGGGCCTTCCATTTTGTTTTGTTTTTTAAAGCTGTCTTCTGTTTCACGATGTGATACGTTGGATTCAATGGTAGAAAGTGGCAATATTATTTTTTAGAATCTGCATTACAGTGAACAAAATGCTGGGAAATTTGATTTCTTCTGTTAATAGAAAATCGATTTAGACTTTCTTAAGCTCCCAGATGCCCCTCAGCTTTAATATTCTAAACTGCCCCAAGAGTTATATTCTAAACTGCCCCAAGAGTTGCCAGGACAGTGAAAAGGCTTAATGGTGGTACTACAGAAGTCAAAATGTGGCATAGTTGTTCAGTCATACAATAATACAGCAATTCATGCATACTAACTTTACTTAAAAGATTTTCAAGCTACTATGCTCATATTACCTGGTACCCTCAAAGAAAATCAATTTGTGATGTAATATAAGAAGTTTGTTTGACGTAATCATGATTAAACGGGTATGCATTGCTTGGCTCAACTCAAATTTTACTGAATTTCATGATAGGTTGCATTATTAATAAATCACTCACAGGCTGTCTTTATCATTTTACCAAGTGGTGGGCTCCCTTGAGCTTGATATATCCTGCAAATACAACCAATGGTGAGAAATCCTTTCTCACCATTTACAAACTTGATTTCTGGCACTCATCTAGGAAAGAGCAGTTTGTACTGCCTTAAAGTGGTTTGGTATATATATTCATTAAAATGAATTAGAATAGTTTTTGCATAAAAAAAAAAAGAAAATACCCCTTGTAAAATCTGTTCTCTGGGAAGGCACAGTTCCAATGCAAATTAATAACCCATCAGATGTGAACAATGCAATAATGGAGAACTGGGGAGCAAGGAGATAAGATAAATTGCAGGTCATGTGTCTGAGGTGATCTTATAAACACATTGCTGTATCTAATAAAATTGACCACAGATTATACTTGAACAAAATGGATGTAATTGAAAATCACTTATACAATAAGAACAATGGTTTAAGAAGTACACCACCAAATTAAAATCTCAAAAATCAAAAAAAATTGGTCACCACACTATAAAAAAGATGCTGAGACTCTAGAAAAAGTACAGAGAAGAGCAACCAGGATGATTAGGGGACTGGAGACTAAAACATATGAAGAACGGTTACAGGAACTGGGCCTGGCTAGAGAAGGACCAGGGGAGACATGATAGCGGTCTTCCAGTATTTGAGGGGCTGCCACAGAAAAGAAAGGGTCAAGCTATTTTCTAAAGCAGGGGTAGGGAAACTTGGCTCTTCTATCACTTATGGACTTCAACTCCCAGAATTCCTGAGTGAGCCATAAAAGGTTCCCCATCCCTGGCCTACTGGTTTTTCAGTTGTGGGGGAAATCACTTTTTGACTTGAATGGGACTGTTTAATATACAAATGTAGGACATATAAAGAATATGTCCTACATTTGTATATTAAAATATGTCCTATATTTGCATTTTAAACAGTGCCATTCAAGTCAAAAATTGATTTCCCCCACAACTGAAAAACCAGTAGGCCAGGGATGGGGAACCTTTTATGGCTCACTCAGGAATTGTGGGAGTTAGAGTCCATAAGTGATAGAAGAGCCAAGTTTCCCTACCCCTGTTCTAAAGCAACCGAAGGCCAGACAAGGAATAATGGATGGGAACTGAACAAGGAGAGATTTAATCTGAAAATAAGGAGAAACTTTCTGACGGTGAGAACAATCAACCAATGGAACAGCTTGCCCTCAGAAGTTGTGGGAGCGCCATCACTTGAGACTTTCAAGAAGAGATTGGACTGCCATTTGTCAGAAATGGTGTAGGGTCTCCTGCTTAGGTAGGGGGTTGGACTAGATAACCTACAAAGTCCCTTCCAACTCTGATTATCTGTTACTGCCAAGAGTTTCTGACCGGCCTAAGGTTGACTCAGCATCCATCTTTCCGAGGTTAATAAAATCAGATTGTTGGGAGCAATATGCTGACTCTAAAAACATTTTAGAGAAGGCTATAAAGCACTGTGAAGAGATAGATAGATAGATAGATAGATAGATAGATAGATAGATAGATAGATAGATAGATAGATAGATAGATAGATAGATATAGATTAGAAGTATCTAGGCAACGTTTCAATTTTATCTTTGGGGTTTCTAAGGATGGCTGCTATTTTTCTGTCTGTTTTGAAGGCAGTCCTGATGTGATGCCTGTGTAATATCTTACTGATTTTGTCTGTAGTACCTCTTATGTAGGGCAGGACAGCTGTTCCGTAGGTCTGTTTATCTTCTAGGTCTCTAATATGTCTCAGTGTGTTTTTGTGGATCAAGCCGGTGATTTTGCTTTTGTGGAAGCCATTGGCCATCAGTACTTTAGTCAGGGTGCATAGTTCAGTCTTTATGTGTGTCTTGTCTGCTAGGCATTTGGTTCTGGTGATTAGTGTTTTGGCCACGGAGTTTATCTGTGCTGGGTGGTTGTGGGATTGACTACCTCAACGCCCAATTCAGCTTTGTTCAGGTATTTTCCCACGTCATTATAGTTGTGCTTTTAAAGTTGTAGCAACGTTTCAGCAGAATCTCATCTGCAATCATCAGGCTTCTGTATTGTGTTCGTCTGTGAGTCAGACTTTTACAGTTGTTTCAGTTTTAAATTTGGGGCTAGCCTACTGCTGTGCCAGAATGGTTTTTTCCATTTACTCGGAGCCAAGCTGCACTAAAAGCCTCCAATACAGGAACACAATGTTGCCAGCCAATCAAGACACACACAAAAAAACACAAAACAGACAGAAGATATTAGAAACACCAATCAAGCAGAACACAGCAAACTGTGTTTACTTTAGAGCCGAACCTTCTTTAGGACTGAAGCTTCTACTTTTCATTGCAGTCAGACTCAGGTAATCGATTAGAGGTAGATCTCTGAGTGATTCTGTGAGCAACTCAATCTACCTGCCTGCTTTGCCTGCTTTTGGGTAAAAGTTGCTCTTTTTTTAATAAAAAGTCAATATTTATGTACATGGTGTGTTGTGAGGTAATTTTGTGAGTTTGCTTGTCAGCAAATTTTATGAGTTTGCTTGCAAGGAAATTTTATGTGAAAACTCAGGTAGCTGATTGGAGATAGATCTCTAAGTGAATCTGTGATATCGTGAGCAACTTAATCTGCCCACCTGCTTTGCCTGCTTTTGGGTAAAAGTTGCTCTTTTATAAAAAAAACACCAATATTTACATAAATTTTTATAATATTTACATACTAGCCATGACCACCAAGCCATGCCCAGTCAGCAAGCCACACCCATCCGTTACATGACCACCAAGCGATACCCACAAATTAGGCTACACCCACAGAAACGGTTGTTAAGAAATTTGAATCCCACCTCTGATTTATCTCCGGAACAGAAGCACTTAGTGTACGTGTAAAGTAACAGAATTATCATTATCATTATCATCCCAATCAAAGGAAAGGAATAAATAAGAAGGATAAATAATAATACTACAATACTATTGTATATTTACCTATTACGTAGATAAATATACACAGACAATTAGGTGTTCAGCAGAGTGATAGCACAAGGGAAAAACTTATTTAGACCAGTTTTTGGGTTCTTGATAGGAAGTTTTGGGAGACAAAAAATACTTAGTATAGTTTGTCAGCCAAGCCATTATAACTTGTATTAGTCATTGGGAATCAGTATAAATAATATCAATATATAAATAAAATTATTGTGGTTTATAGCCCAGTGTGTAACACAAAGAAAATATTTCACAAACCACTCATCTAGTGATGCGTTTCCATATTTCCCTTTGGAGCAAACAAGTGGTAGTAAACAGAAGAACCATGAGGTAAGAGAAAAACTAATAAAAATTAATTTATGCCAACACCATTTACCATAGCTATTAAGGCCTCTTTACTTTTGCAACTCATCCTTGTTTCTGTCACATCAGTGTTCTGATTAATACATTGCCCTCTATTCTTAAAAACTCTACCCTTTTTTAAAAATATATCCCCATATCATCTCCTTTTTCATCTTGATCCATTCACTCTTTTTTCATTGTATTTGTTATTTGATCCCCTTTTATTTTTTCCACATAACTAAAATACTTCAATGTAAATCTTTTATGCTGGCTACTCACTTTTGTAATCATAACCTGTTTATTCTTGACTCTGTTTCTTCTTGTCTTACCAAGCATTGACATTCATTTCTTGAACTGGGCCACAAATTATCTATAACCTTTTTACCTTTCCACTGGATCAAGGAAAATTCAGCACAGCCAACTCACCACAGTCATCTAATCCCAGCCAACTCACCATGGGACAAGTCACTACAGACATTAATTCAATGCGATAAATGTTATCTGCCACTGTTTCTTTGTTATATGGCAATAATGTCAAAGAAACAGTGGCAGATAACATTTATCATGTTGAGTTATCCTGCATGGAATTTTCTGTGAGGAGATGGCCATGGCAAATTATCGCATTCCCTTTCCAACTGTGGGTTGTATGCTTTACAATTTTTCCATATATTTTAAATTAACATTCTACCAAAGAATACAAATTCATCTCTCTGCTCTAATTTATTGCTATTTATGTATAACTTGCAATTGTTCATTCGTGTTTCTGATCAGCAGTCCTGATCTGATACATTAATTTTCAGGTCTATGCTGCATGATACAATCTGTCACACTGCAAATCTTTTGGGTACTCAGCCAACACTGCATTGTTTAAATGCAAAAATACATGGACCTTCATGTTCCCAGGCAACACATCTCTTATCTCACTACACAAGCAGTTCTAATACATTTATCTATAAATTTAATCAAGCAAGGGGATATCATACATCTTGTCTTACTCACTGTTCACAAGTGGTTTAACAATCAATTGTTGGGCAAAATATAATTTGGCAATATATGAGAATGCAGTGTTTTTACACAGTAGATGACTGCACACTTCCCAACATGACTAAGTAGCTATCTGCATGATGCACATAAACAGGGGAAGATGATTTTTCACAAAACTACAAGTGTAGGTCTATGTAAACATATTTTCATATAGGATTTAAGATATTTTCAAGCTTTCATAACAAGACAGATAAGGAAGTAGTAACTAGTAGCAAATAATTGCTCTTGAGTGGGAAACGTAGTTACCAAAATCGCTGAAATGATTCTAGAAAACAAGAAAAGAACTTTGCATAACTTTCTATGATTATACAGAACATGATCCTTCCACATAGAGGAACTTGAAGAATATAATTTTTCACTAACATCTGGGTTAACAGATGTTTTTCTGCGCAAAAAGAAAATACCTGCTGCAAACTCCACATAGGAAGAAGAAAAGAAACTACTAACAATTAATATAAATGGTTTAAACTCGCCAATAAAAAGGAAAAGGATAATAGCTAAACTAACCAAACAAAATGCTGATATAATATGCCTACAAGAAACTCATATAAACAAAACAGTTGAAAAATACCTAGAATGTCTGAAATTAGGGAAACTATTTTACCGCACCAGCAGACATGGGAAAAAAAAAAGGGATTGCAGTATATGTTAAAGAGGATTTGAAAGCGGATTTAATATGGTCGGATTCTGAGGGAAGAACTGGTTTTGCAGTTCTGGATTAATGCCATCCCAATTCTCTTAGTGGTAATCTATGCCCCGAACGGAAATCAAAAAAAGTTTTTTAAGCATCTTTATGGAAAGATAGTAGGATTGGAAAAAAGAAATATTTATATCATAGGAGACTTTAATTCTATTGCTGATTATCAAAAAGACCACAGTAATGGAGAGAAGAACAAAGGGGGGAAAAGAGAGCTTCCCAAGATATGTATGGTAATGATGAAGGAGTTAAATTTGATTGTTATATGGGGAAGATCACATCCCAAGAAAAAACAATTTATATTCTATTCAAATCTTCATCAAATATGGACACTTGGAATTCAGTTAGTGAGATTTCTTTTTCTGCCTCTTCCTCTTTCCCTCCAAAAATTCTGTATAAAATAATTCTGCTTTCTCAATTGAGTCAATTCTATGTCTCTGTTCTTGCCATGTGAACATTAAACCTTCTGGAATCAGCCATCTATAATTCACCTCTTTTTAAAGTAGCATTTTAGTCAGGAATTGGTATTCTCTTCTCATCTCTCTCACTCTTCTGGGTATTTGTTTCAAGACCACAATCTCCTTGTCTTTATATTTCAATGTTTTCTCTTTTGCCACTTGCAATATTTGCATTTTAACGGCTTTCTTTGTAAATCTAATGTGAACTTCTCTTGGCAAGCTATTTCTCATCGCATATCTTGTGAAAACTCGATAAACCTCATCTATTCCATCCATCATCTTCTCTTGAGTTAGTTCCAAAGCTTCAGCCAGTATTTCTGTCATTATCTCAGCTAAGTTTTGTCCTTTTTCTTCCTCTACGTTTTGGAATCTAAGATAGAATTCTGATCTATCCATCTCCCATCTCAACATACCACTTTTATCTTGTTCAACCACCATTAATCTATTATCAATATCTCCAATCTTCTTGTCTCTTTGTTTATCTTCTTCAATTTTTTGGAATCTCTCATCATACTTCAACATCATTTGTTGGATGTTCTCCACTTTTTCATCGGTTTCATCTTTGTTCAATGTTCTCTGTTCTTTGTTCAATGTTCTCTGTTCTTTGTTCAGTGTTCTCTGATCTTGCTTGAATATTTTGAATTCCTTGCATAATCATCTGCAGAGTCACTTTTTCTTGTTCTTTTTCTTGCTTTAACATTGTCTGTATTGAACGTTGTCCTCCAGATGGTAGAGAAGTAGAAGTAGAAGTTGAAGAACCAGGAGCTGTAAGTTTCCTACTCATTTTAAGCAATTCAAAATCTTCAGGTTCTTCTAAACCTTAATACAATTGTGAAATGACCAATTGTAGTTCGAAATAAAAATAGTAGAAAAAGGAAGCCAAATAGTAATGATAAAAAAAGAAAAAAAAGGAGGACAAAATTTCTTCAGGTTCTTGTATACCTTAATCAAATCAGTAGTTAGATGAAGAAAAAGGCTGGAAAAAAAAAGAAAAGGAAAAATTCTTCAGGTTCTTCAACACCTTAATCCAATTGAGAGGCCTCAAATAGAAAAGAGTGCATAAAAATAAACCAGAAAGGTAAATGAAAAAACAAAAATACCAGGAAAAGAGAAAAAAGGCTATTCCCTTTAAAAAAAAAAGGAAACATTAATACTAAAGCTTTCCCTTTAAAATAAAAAGCAAGCATAGAGATTGGACTTGCAAAGAAAAAAAAAGAAAAACAAAGACAAGCTCCGACAAAGCCAAAGATCCAAATAGCTATTGAAAAAAAAAAAAAGATAAAATGAAATAAAATAAAGCTGGTGAGGAGGGATAACACAACTTAGAAAAAGTAAAAAGAACACACTGCACTTTGTTTGATTATCCAAGGCTCTTATTATAACTCTCTTCTCCAAAAACTTATCACCTTTTTTTCCCCTAGTTTTCATCACCAGACTCCAGCTGTTGATAGAAACCCAGAAGAGCACCTGCAATAATACTCTCCCATGCTCTTCCCTCTATCTTATCAAATAGCAATGTCCTTGAAAAAAAGTCTCAGTTCTTTCTTTCTCAGCTTTGTCTGGTCAGGGGAGAAATAAAATATTTCCAAGCCTCTAGTTGGCAGTGTTACAAAGTTTCTTTGCTTTCACTTTCCTCCTCCTTTTCCAAGAAAAATATAAAAAAGAATTAAAAAAGAAAAAGATATTTTAAAAAAAGAAATAACTAAAAGTGAGTCTCTAGCCTAAAATGTTACAAAATCAAAAAGGAGAAAAAAAATACATGGAAAAGAAAAAACCAGTCCAGTTTCCAAATATATGATCATGTATAGAAAATCCAGCAATGAGGAAAAAAAATTACTTTGACATTCCTGTTTAAAATTGCCACTTAATCACTTCTGTCAAAACTTTTACAGATTCTTTCTTTTCCTTAGGATGTCCTTTCAGATCTTAGAATAAAGAAAAAGTTCTCACCAAACTGGCACACACTCTCTTTCCGTTCTCTTTCGTTTCGGAGCTGTCCCAACTTCAGCAGTTTTAATGGCTGCCTCTTTGCTGCTGGCAAAAAGAGCTTCTCCTGGATCTACCAGGAACTTTGCGATATCCCTGGGATCGACAGGATGCGCTCTTTACATTCACCATCTCTTCGGGATGGTTTAGATCCACTTGGACCATCCAGGAGCAAAGATATCAGCAGCAATCTCAGACCTCCAAGATCGCATGCCGTATCGTCGTGACGCCAGCTCTGGATTTTTTCTTCATTTAAGCAAAAGATGGGTAGCTACAACTTGTATGGTACCTACCTATTATTTCTAGTTTATAGCTTTGGAGGCAGTGGAGAATAGTTTCTGACCATCTTTTCTAGTGAACCTGTCTCTGTTCCTGATCCACCAATATCATGTTTTCTTGTGCATTTCATCTCTTTGTTAGTCCCTGCCCTGAATCTGTTCTAACATGCCAATGTTATTTTGTGATATGTTTCCCAGAATTCATCTTCCTTATAGGAAAGTTAGGCATACCTTCCTATAATTGTCACAGCATACTCTGCAAAGCTTAGGATATTTCCTACAATATCAATTATCGGTCATCAGATTTTAAGGATTTTACTTCATTGGAACAGTCAATAACAAAAAGAATGAAAAGAAATTCTTCTTTGATGCCACATTCTGGATGAATTAAAAATAGAAGAGAGAAAAATACATACGCATACATAGGAGAGATCAGCTACACAATTAACTTTGTGTGATAGAAGTGTCTTCATGCTGAGCATTATTTTATATTTTAACTTTTTCAGAACTCCTAAAGAGAGTACTTTTTATAATCTCTGGTGGATTTGTGATAAAGAAAAGAATCTAGGATCTTTGATACCAGGATCTAATTTTTACTTCAATTCAAATGATACTTAAAATAAATATAAAACTGAAGCCAGAAGATTTTCTTTTAGATTTGATGAACAAAGACCTTGAAAGAAAATTTGAAATGTTGTAATTATGTTGACAGCAACAAGAATCTTATATGCATACAAGGTCAATGGAAGATTAGATAATAAAGATGACAAAGTTGGCAGAAATGGCAAAATTGTCTGTTTTCATTAAAGAAAAGAACTTCAGGGCTGTCTTAACACATGGGCCTGATGGGCACTTGCCCGTGGGCCCCACAAGCATAATAATCTGTGTATGTTAACCCTTCAATGCACCTTATATCATATAAATATAGCAATTGTATGGTTTACTGAGTATTATTGTGTTTTTCAAGCCGAGTATTGTTCAAATGTTTATCATGTTGATTAGTTTTGCTGCACAGCATGTTTTTAATGTTTCAACCCCAATTTTGTTGGAAGTGCCAATGAAATAAATATATGTTTAATTTTATCAATCATTTATATTTTTATTCCTGTGAGTAGCTGTCGTAGGGGCCCCAGTACACAGCTTTGCCCAGGGATCATAATGCTGCTAAGATGGCCCTGAAGAACTTATCTATGTGTGAAGTGTGAAGGATGTGTGTTTGTGTTTATTTTCATGGCCAGGATATGCACTGAAGATGGTGTTTGATTTTGTTGGACAAAGTGCAATGAAAATAAGGTAAACTAAACTAAACTAATTTTGTTTCCAGTTGGAAACCTCTTCTGGAATTTTTACTCAAAACTAAAAATATATAAAATGTTGATTTTAGATTTTGATGATTAGAATTATTTTATAATTATAGAAATACTTGAATTGCTGTGAAATATAAAGCAAAAAGTTGAAGTTGTGTTGTTTCTGAAGTAAGTCAGAGGTCATTACTTTCTTTTCTCTCTTTGCATTTTTTTATCTCCTTTTCTTATTTTCCTAACTTTTATTTCTTCTTTATTTTTATCTTAGAGTTAAATTAAAAATCTTATTTAATTTTTTTACAGAACTCTATACGCAAATCTTGTTGACATAACCTTTAAATATAAATATAGTATATAAAATCATACATTGTAATGTCCTACCTGTCAATGAATACGTCAGCTTCAACCATAACAATACAAAAGCAAACAATAGATACAAACTCAAGGAACGAAGCTGAATGCCATACATGTAAGTATCCGCGAAAACTTAAGAAAACAAACTCAAGGTTAACCGCACCAAACTTGATTGCAGGAAATATGACTTCAGCAACAGAGTGATCAATGTCTAGAATACTCTACCTGACTCTGTGGTTTCTTCCCCAAACCTCAAAAACTTTAACCTTAGACTGTCTACTATTGACCTCACCCCTTTCTTAAGAGGTCTGTAGGGGGCATGCATAAGTGTACCAACGTACCTACCATCCCTGTCCTATTGTTTCTTTTTTTTCCTTATATGTATCAATTTCATGTATTCATAACTATGTTTTTACTTATACCTATTATCTTGTAAGCAATTGACAAATAAAATAAATAAATAAATAAATATTGGATTGCAAGCATCATGGAGCTATGCTGTAAAGCCCAGAAGGGGGCGTGATAGAACAAAAATTAAAGTCTCTGCAGGTTTGAATATTTGCCACAATCTGCACCAGTGGCAACTCTATATTGCTTCCACAGGTCAGAAAAACAAGAATATCTTTGCATATTCTTCTCTGAAATTGGTTAATGGTTTCCAGCAGCTATTCCCTTAATGCTTTCAAAAGCAGCCTGAAACCTAGGGTTTAACAGGGTGAAACTTACCTTGCTGGTTCCTTGCCGTACCAAATTCTGTCAAATTCAGTTCTCAAATTCCTGGCATGGGCTGTCCTTCAAGGTGTAAATCAGATTAAAGTCTCCATTAGTGCAGAACTATTTTCTCAGAGAAATCAATCAGGTATTTACAGGGAAGTCTGTAAGCCCTTACTATTACTTCTGAGCAGTGTGTAATTTCTTGGATGAGTTGGCAGGGCTTACCAAACCATAGATTAAACAAATACAGGTAATCCTGGACTTATGACCACAACTGACCCCAACATTTCTGTTGCTAAGTGAGATATTGGTAAGCACTCCTTTTCTAACCACAGTTGTTACGTGAATCACAGCAGTGGTTAAGTTAGTCACAGGATCGTTAAGTGAATCTGGATTCCCTATTGATTTTGTTTGACAATCGCAAAAGAGGATCTCATGACCCAGCACACTGCAACCATCATACATATGAGTCAGTTGCCAAGTGTCTGTGTTCTGTATCCTGTACAGATGCAGATAGATAAACAAAACTCCACAAAACATCCATAACAAAGTACTTTTATTGGTTCATCAGGTATCCTCATAACTCACATTCTTCTTTAATGGCCAATCCTTTGCATATCTGTCTTATGGGTAGAAAGATGGTTTATCTCCTATCCTTTTTCTCCCATCTTGTAACGATAGAAGTAGAACAGTTACCACAAGTCCATGAGTTCAGCCAAGAGTGAGGAAAACTTCCCCGACCCATTGAGGGTCAATTTAGTGACAGATGTTTACAGATGTGGTCACGTGACATGGACTACATTTCCTAGGAGACCTTAACTACATTTACCATGATGCATTCCCTTAAGGGGACAGCTCACAATTGCTACCTAACTATCCAACTATTCTACTATTAAGAGAAGAAAAAAATAATTAACTATAAACTAAGATAAGCAGTAGACTGTAATACTATCTGAATAGCAAATAACTATATAACTAAGATAAACAGTTAACTAGATAACAAAGAAAAACAGTAGACATTAATAAAGCATCAAACAAAGCAAAGCATGCAAAGCTTGAGGTTCAATCTTCAAGTTCGGCCCCTTGGTACAAGTCTGCTGGTCACCTCTGGTGGCCTTTTAGGGTGTACAGGTACTCTTGGTGGCAAAGGTGAAAGTCCGGTGGTCGCTTCTGGCTGCCTTTTAGGTTGACATGTATTCTTGGTGCCAATGGTGAAAGTTTGGTGGTCGCTTCACGGCCTTTTAGGGTTGACAGGTACCCTTGGTACCAATCGTGAAAGTCTGGTGGTCACTTCTGGCAGCCTTTTAGGATTGGAACAGTATTCTTGTTTCCACAGTGTCAAAGGGCGTCAGGAAGCTGTTGGAAAGGGTGTTGCGGAGGCCTATGCCCGTGTAGAGCATCTTAGTGGATGTCTGGTGGTTGCTGGCGGCCGTTTAGAGTATCCTAGCAAAAGTGTACTGATCACCGGTGGCCTTTTAGTCTGGAACAGCATTCTTGTTTTCAATGGTGCTAGAAGGCATCAGAAGGCTGTTGGAATGGATGGTGCTAAGGCATTTGCCTTGGTTGGGGCCTGAATCCAATCGACACTGACAATTCCTATGATCCCGCATCCTAGTGGAGATTTGATGGCCACTGGGCCATCTACAGGGCTGCCGACTGACTCGGAGAAGAGAAAGGCACATGGGGCATTATTTCCCAGCAAGAGTAAGATCTCAGCCTCTGGATCTAGACCGGGGAAGTGATGAACCCGGTGCTGTACATAGGGCATGCTACTTATGACCTCAGGTGTTGCGATCTGACTGCGATCGTTCAGTACCCTATCGCATTCAAACACGGGTGGCAGTGGGAACTGGGAACTTCCATCCAATGACTCTATGCAGAGTCCAGTAGCTCTCCTCCCCGCTGTGCTTCTTGGTCCATGGCACGTTGATACAGTGAAGGGAAGTTCGTCCTGTTGCACCGCAAAGAGGTCGAAGAATGCAGGTCTGGCCAGAGTGCAGGTGCTTTGAGTGTCTATCCACACGTACATTTTCACGGCATCTTCAGGGCATCCTTCAGGATACACTTTGGATAAACAGATGGGAAGACACGAACGAGGGCATGGTGAGTTGGCGCACAGTGCTATGCAGTTGACACTCATCCTTGGTTTTGGTTGTGGTGTGGCAATCTGCCGAGGAGCCCTGTATGCTTCTGTGTCACGCTGAGGCTCCTTGTCCAAAGGAGGGCTATGAGAGAGATATCTGCGGTGGCAGCTCGGAGTCTGGATGCAGCGCGGTCGGGTGCTGGTCACTATGGCATAAGTCACATTGCACCTTGGCTGTGCAGTACTTGGACAGGTGTTTGGATTTGCAATACTTGTAGCAGTATTGATACTCCCTTAGCAATTCTTTTCATTGGGTCAGTGATTTCGCTGCAAATCCAGTGCACCTGTTCAGTGAGTGACGAGTGTTGTGCATAGGACAAAACTGTATTCTCCTTGTATTTGGAGATCTAAATTGGGTTGTATCTGATGAGTCCTCTCCCCAACTGTGTGTGGATGAGGAGTCGATCTCAGTTTTATGGAAAACCATGAAGGGTCTTTCCCTGGTAGTGTCCATAGGGCCCGAGGCTGATATATGGTTGCTGTTGTATCTTCTGTCATTAGGAGGACTAACAGCTCTGAGTCCACGGGCCCAGTGTGTGTTGCACACTGTCACCTGGTGGGACACGAATTCTTCAAGAAGTGTGAAGGGTATAAAGTGGTGGCGATCCTTGGCCATGAAGGTGTCAGACAGCTGGAATCACTTTTCAAGTAGCACCTGCAGAAGTTTTCAAACAATTTTGTTCTGCATGTCAACATGATCGAGACAGGTGAGTCCCATTAAGTTGGGATCCCGTTGTGCCATTCTCAGCTGGACAAGTATGTTAGTGAGATCTATGATCCGGCGAGGCTTGTTGATAGGAATTTTAGGAAAACTATTGAGGCTATCCAAGAGTGTTGCTTCTACGTCCTCGGAGGCTCCATACAGTTCGTCAAGCCTTTCCCATGATAACCATAGAGCAGCAGCCAGATCATCTAAGTGGGATGCATAAAATGCCCTCGGTATGTCAGCAGACTGTGGCCCTAGCCATACTATCAAGTGTCTGATTATTTCATCAGGGTTCAGGTGTGCTGCCTGAAGGGGTGCAGGAAATGTTTCTTCCATACTAGATACTCACCGCCTGGCTTGTCAGAGAATATGCGAACTCCATTGACATGCAAATTTAGCTTTCCTCTCTGTAAAGTCAAGTTTCTCCAGTAATCTTCAGCATTTGCTGAGTTGTGGGGAGGTATTGACGTAGAGGGTTCTCCCCCTGGATTCTCGTTGGGTGAGTTCAGGTTGTAAGTCAAAGACAGTTTGTAGTCTTTCTCCCAGTACTTACGGAGGATGTTGTTCTCCCATACTGGGGACAATGGTTGAGCGTCACGCTGTATCCTGCACAGATGCAGATAGATAAACTCCACAAAACATCCATAACAATGTTTATGGATTGGTTTTATTGGTTCATCAGGTATCCTCATAACTCACATTTGTTACAAAGTTCTTCTTTAATGACAAATCCTTTGCATATCTGTCTTGTAGGTAAAAAGATGGTTTATCTCCTATACTTTTTCTCCCATCTTGTAACGATAGAAGTAGAACAGTTACCACAAGTCCATGAGTTCAGCCAAGAGTGAGGAAAACTCGCCAGACCCATCGAGGGTCAATTTAGTGACCAATTAGGATTACAGATGTGGTCACATGACATGGACTACATTTCCTAGGATAACTTAACTACATTTACCATGATGCATTCCTTTAAGGGGACAGCTCACAATTGCTACCTAACTATCCAATTCCCATACACTGGCTGGACAGCACAGTCTGAATTTTGATCACATGACCATGGGAATGCTGTAATATTAGGGTTGTCGAAACTGGTGGCCTGTGGGCCAGATGCATCATGTGCCAGCCACACCCGCCCCAGCTCCGTGAATGTGGAAAACATCACAAAACGTCACGTCACAGCAACATGATGTGGCGAGTTTGACACCTATGCTGTAATGGTTGTAAATGTGAAAAACGGTCATAAGTCACCTTTTTCAGTGATGTAACTTTGGACGGTTACTAAATGAACTATTGTAAGTCGAGGACTGTCTATATCCAACTATTGTGCTTTACCAGCTGATTTTTCAGCTGGTATGGTACAACACTAAAAGCTAGGTTGATTAACCCAGGGATGAGTTGCCAGAAGCCCCGTTTGTGCTGCCTACCCCCAAGAGCCCCTCAGCCAGCATTACAAGAAATCAATGGCATGACGACTCATCATTCTGAGACAAGAAATGTACTATAGCTGAATAACATAAAATTTAGAC
This sequence comes from Pseudonaja textilis, assembly GCF_049901715.1. Lineage (NCBI taxonomy): Eukaryota > Metazoa > Chordata > Lepidosauria > Squamata > Elapidae > Pseudonaja > Pseudonaja textilis. Next base: position 135,823,404 of record NC_142008.1, on the reverse strand, counting down.
AATAAAGCACACTTGATAAAATAAAAACCCCTACCCCTCAACCAAACCAAACATCTGTGCCCTCTCTTCAGAGGTTAAATTCAACCACCTTGGCCCTGCTCGAGAGAGGTGGTAGGGATGATTTGAATCAGTAAAAAAATCGCCCCCGGTTGCTATTACTATTATACCAAGCCATGCCCACAGACACGCCCACAGAGCCAGTAGGGAAAATTTTTGAATTTCACCCCTGCCTCTCTTTGATATCCTAGCTTCACACTGTAGCTTTTGGGGGTCTGTCCCTTTTAACCCCACACCCCCAAGTTTGCCTGCTTCTGGAGTAAACTATTGCTAAATATTAAATTAGGGGGCATGCATAAGCGCACCAGCGTGCCTACCACCCCTGTCCTATTGTTTCTTTTTATTTTTCTTATATGTATCCATTTCGTGTTTTCATAACTATGTTTATACTTATACATGTTATCTTATAATCGCTTGACAAAATAAATAAATAAAAATAAAATAAATAAATGCTGTGTGGGTAAACATGTCCATGTTACAAAGCAAATGACATCTGCAACAAAATCCTGGCATACCGGGTGCAGCTTTTCCAAGTACCTGCTAGCTAGCGCGTCAGTCTTGTTTCATTCAAAGATGCAACCTATTTCATCTCACTCAATCTGGGGCCTTTGTGCTGGAATTTATCTTCAATAAACTCCCACTCTGCATAGCCAGTGCTGAATATTCATGAAAGGCAGATCAAAGTTGAAGTCCAGCATAACTAGGGTATATGATTTTTGTTGTTTTTTATTTTTATTAGTTTTTTTACTATTGTTATATTTACATTTTTTTTGTAAAAAAAAAGTTGCATTATACTATTGTAAGCCTCCCAGAGTAGCCCCATAGAGAGATGGGTGGCAAATGATATAGGTAGATAGATGGATGGATGGATGGATGGATGGATGGATGATAGATAGAAAGGAAAAATAAGATAAGATAAGATAAGATAAAATAAGATAAGATAGATATGCAGGAAAACAAACAAACAAGGAGTTGCTTATTCCATTCTCTCTTGCACTTCTTCATCCAGGTTCTCACACATACACCCCCCACTCAAGCTGGTTTCTGATATTGTTCTAAGGCAGGGTTTCCCAACCTGGGGAGCTCGCACCCCCTGGGGGTGCGAGACAATATTCCAGGGGGTGCAAGAAAAGTCCAGGTAAATAATAGGATATTGGCTATATGTTGGCATTTTTATTTATTATTTATTTCAGGGGGTGCGAGGTTCGAGTGAAATTTCTTTAGTGGTGCGGGGCGAAAAAAAGGTTGGGAACCACTGTTCTAAGGCCTAAGCCATAATATGGTTTATTCATAGTGTGATGTGAGTGAATCCAGCCATTCAGGGCAACTAGTCTACAAAAGTTTCCACTATGACAGCATTGTTGGTTTTTAAGGTGCAACAAAATCCTTTTGTTTTGATTTGATTTTTCTTTTATCAGTGACAGGCTAATAAAACTACTTTTCTTTTGGTTACCTCTTTTTAGAAAGAAAAAATAGTCTCTGTATCCTCCAAATATATGGAGGAGGAGGAGGAGGAATGCCAACACTATTGTTCTCTGGTGCCACATCAACAACAACGCTAAGATGTTTGCACAGAACTCACACTGTTTTCTTTGTGTGAAAAAGGAGAAAAGGGAGTGACAGCTTTTTTCCACCGCAACTGTAGCACTAGCAAGCCCTCCTTCTCGGAGGAGATAGACTGGGTTTCTCACTCAGGCACTCCTCTTCAGAAGAGGGGCCATCTATGCTTTCAAGCACTCAGAAATGCAACGGAAGAAGCCACTGGGGTGAGGAGGCTGCAAACACTTGCTTGTCAGCACTGCTGACCAAACACAAAGCTACACTGAGATTCTCCGAAGGACTCCAGCCAAGGAACAAGCAGTCCCTGGATGCAGATTCCATTCCAAGATAACATGCTTCAGTGGAAAAATTAGTATAGATCAAGCATCCATGAACACATACCACGGTCTCTCCAGAACAGTAAATCTCAGCTAAAGGATTCAAGTAACTTATTGAGTGCCTTAAAGAAGGCAAGCTACTACTGAATTTCCATATTGTACTAACCATTGTTTATTAAAGGGCAGTTGGCTGTTTCACTTAACATACTGTGTCATGTTAAATTGTGGTACACAAGTCACAATAGCTGAATTAACACAGATCATGTTATACCTATCTCTTCATTTTTCCTTAAGCTGGTGTGTGTGTGAGAGAGAGAGGGGGGGGGAGGGAGAGGGAGAGAGGGAGAGATTGTATTAAGTAATGTCCTGAGATATGAGATTTTTACATATCTGTAGCATATATTTTATACAGGTACATTTACACTTAGCAACATGTTCAAACTTAAGATGAAACCCCAAAAGATATTAATAACCCAGTTACAACATCAGCCCCCACCTCCCAGGTGGTTACATGATGTCAGGCATAAACAATTAGATCCACAAGTAAAGAGTTCAATTAGCTATTTTACTGCTCATGCCTATAACACAGAAATCTTTCCAGACTGGTAGTTTGCACCTAAGTCAGATCTTGCACTCTTGTGCCTACATAGAGATTCTAGACTAATTTACCACTTCACTCCTTCCCTCTGACTTGCCCAGTTTCTCTCTGTCACATAACCAGTGGTGGGATTCAGCCAGCTCGCACCACTTCGGGAGAACTGGTTGTTAACTTTTTGAGCAGTTTGGTGAACTGGTTGTTGGAAGAAATCATTAGGGCAGAAAACCGGTTGTTACATTATTTGAATCCCACCAGTGCACATGACTGCATACTGGGTGTTCAGCAGTTGGCTCACATTTACAGATGTTATCAGTGGTCATATTATCATGATATATGATAGCTTTGCCAGAAACCATCATGTATGTCAGGTTTTTAGCAAAAACAAATATGTGCTTCCAGTTTGTGGCCCAAAAAAAACAACTCATAATGAGCAATGGGCTTTTTTTTGACAACTTCAGAAAAAAGTTATAAAATCAAGACTGGTCATGCAGAGACCCACTTTACAACTGTCATGACTTACAACTGCAGTTGCCAGGTCCAGTTATGATTGTAACTTGAGGACTACCTGTATATCTCTTTCTCTGACAGTCTAAGGCAAGGATGGACTGTCCATACAATTCTGCTAAATGCTATACGATAGATTCCTTCCTCTATGTATATAGGAACGTGCCATGATCCATGAATTTATTTTCCAATGCAGGTAGTCCTTGCTTAACAACGGTCCTGTTTAGCAACCATCAACGTTACAACTGCATTGAAAAAGTTGCTTTATGACTGGTTCTCACATTCAAGGCCATTACAGTGCCCTCATGGTCACATGGTCAAGATTCAGGTGCTTCACAACTAGCAGGTGTTTGTGACTGTTATGGCATCCCGCAGCCATATGATTGAGATTTGGGCCTGACACCCTTCACAACTGATGGGTGTTTAGCACCACTTCAAAATCCTATCGTCATGTAATCACCAATTGCACATTTCCCACAAGCGGAGTCAATGGAGAAACTACAGTAAAATTCACAGTCACATAATATCTCACTTAACAACCATGGGTGATTGCTTAACAATTGTGGTGGAAGTGAGGTTGTAAGTTTGCCTAGCAACAGAATTGATGATCCCAATTGTATGGAGGTCTATCTTTGGAGGGCTGGAATCCCATTGAATAAAATTGGGCTATGTACATCTTATGAGTCCCACTACATGACTTTTTTATCAATTTTGCAAACACAACCTATCCTTTTCATGCAAAAAACCTGGAACATCTTGCATCAGTATCCAGCCTATGGAATTGCTGAGGCACACTGTTATGAATGATAGTCACCTAACAGTTGAGTTGGCAATATATAAACCAGGATAATCATTTAATACTGTTGTATCTTTAAGAGAATGCTGTAATTGTAATTGGCTGAGGTTCTTCCAACAGCCATAAGATGGAGCCAGAAACCTGATTTGTTCTCTTCTTGCTTTTTCCCTATTGCCTTTTGCCTGATCATCATTCTGCTTGGATTACTGTGAGTCTTGCAACTGTTTGCAAACTCCTTTTACTGAACTTTGTTTATGATACTGGACTTTGTTTTTGGATTATCCCTGGACTGATTGTTTTAAATACTAACTGCTTTAACCATGTATGATTTGGACTGTTTGTTGGACTTTGTTTACCCATTTACAAGAAGTAAAATCTACATTTTGCTATTCAGTGTATCTGTGTGCTGGTTGATGTTATTCATCACCACTCTCGCTACGTTTCCCTGAGTGCACTCATTCTCCTAACAGGGAATACTTCAACACACACTGATTCACGTTTTGGTTCAGGAGTTTGCCTTGGTGCCTCGTTATTGGAATCCTTAATACCCAGAGTGCATCCCATTAGACTTTACTCAGTTAATACTGATTCCAGAGCTATAAGCTGTGTTTCAAAGACACAGCGATCTGGTAGGGTTAGAGTTAGAGTTAGCAACTATCAACATGCAGATCCGATATATACTAGAAATAAGGTTCAGATCTTGTGGGCTTTTGTTTTGTTCTGGTTTTGCCCACTGCAGATAGACTGGAGTTCTCACTGGGACAGAAGGAGAACCAGTGGCCAACTGAACCTTGTTCTTATAAGAGATGCATCTACTTTTGGGATAACTAGTTCTAACCAAGTAGTCTCCATATCCTCCCCCTCCTCCAGAGGAATGACTCTGAACAAACATTAATTAGTACTGGTCAGCCACCTATCAATCAATCCTATAATCACAAGAGTCCAGGGTCAGACGTTAGACATTGCAAGATAAACCAGAGCAACGGCTGAAGGCCAAGTGATGTTTGAGTAGATTTTCCTTTTACACATGTTTGCACTGAGTTCACATGTCATAGTATTCTGTAGCCCAGTTGCTATTGGCTGGGTTTGCTACAACATATTTATAGCTAAGTTGCAAAGTGTCATTGAGAGGGTTTACAATTTAGAAAGCCCTAACCAGGTCCTTTACACGGAGAATGAAAACCCTGATCATTGCAGAAATCTACATTCCTTCTATACTATGAATTCTGTGTGCAGCACAGTTAGCTGTGACTATGGCCTGAATTCTTTCTCCCAAGAGACCACAGACAGTTTTACAGCATTTCTTCTACAGTTGTGAGATGTTTGATCTTGGGTTCTTTCTTTTCCTGTAGTCAACAATGCCACAGTGCATTGCCATCTTCCCATTATACCCCCCAATTTCACCAAGCCATAATTTTGTATAATTTACATAGCATATAAGTGATGCTTGAACAGGGTCCACAGGATTGTCTAGGATGCTTCATGACCTATTTCCCTCATTATCTTCTGGGAGGGGACTTCATGGTATCCAAAGCAAAACATCCAGTTTCAGTCACAGTTTTGTTCTATATAGCATCTATTTTGTAAACTCTCATGTTTCCCCTTTCCTCTGGAGATTAATTTCATTTTTATTGTGGGCCAGTGTGCTTATAGTAAAAAGTGACAATAAAGATTATCCTATCTTATAATTTAATAAGTATGCAAAAATTTAATCTTTCTTGCAAAAATTAAAGGCAGCTTTCAAAGATTGAGGTGTTGACTGGCTGCTAATGTATTCCTACTAGCAGCTCCAAGAGTGACAGGGAAGGGGAGTGGACCACATCATTGAAATGTAAAATCACTGAATCGGTAGTTACACCAGTCAGATTCCACCCCTGGTGGACAGGATCGTATTCCTGGGAGCTCCTGGGTGAAAAAGGCAATCACATGCTTCAAGATGTTGGGTGAAGAAAAAAGGTCCAAGATGCTGAAAGTGCTTGAGTTTTATACCATCTGTTGGGCCCCACCTTACTGTTTCCTGTTCCTGTGTAAGAAATGTATCCCATTGGCTGTCAGAGTCCCAGGGGCAGGGGTTTTTAGCTAACTTTGTAGGCTTTGTCTGTGTCCCAGGCTTGTTTGAGTGCTGGCTAATGTAATCTTCCCAGGTGCCATATGGTGAGATGGGTAGAGGGCTAATCCTACCTTTGCTATGTAGAATTGACTGCTCAGGCCTTAATGGCCCATTGACAAAGGGAGGGCTGAGTTTCTGCCTTTTTATATTTCCTAGGATCTTTCATTTTCTAGGAGAGGAGTGGGTTATAACTTCCAACAGTATTATATTGTGAAATTGCCAAGATCATTGGTTTAAGCCAGGGGTCTCCAACCTTGGCAACTTTAAGACTTGTGAACTTCAACTCCCAGAGTTGAACTCTGCAAATTGAAATCCACAAGTCTTAAAGTTGCCAAGGTTGGAGACCCCTTGTTTAAGCAATATTTTGCCATCACACATTCTGTTCAAAGGTACCTGAGATTAAGACCATCACTTCTTTCCTCAGTCTATGACTATTTCTGTTTCGATGACATTCCTCGTTGAACAGACAAAATAGGTATCCATGATACATGTTAGTCAGCCATTTCCATAATTTCTCAAGCTTTTGATGACACTGAGAACAAACATGTGCTCAGACAAATTTGGTTCCTCAATTCTTAGGTTTGACTCAGCTCCAAATACTGACTCACACACTGTTCTCAGTTGGCAATGATTTAGTTGAGTTGTATTTTTCTCTCCTTTCAGGTTTAAAAAAACATCTCAGAGCAATTACATGGGTTTGCCAATTTATTTATGGTGTAGATGTCACCTTTTTGTCAGAAACAGGAGCAAATGGTCTTACTGGAATCTGAATAAATATAAAATCTCTGTCTAAATAAAAAGAAAAGATTAAAAATAAATTTGAAACAAGAAACACAAAAAGATGTATCAGTGAAAAGAAACCTAGATCCAATTTTTTAAAAAATACTTAGCAGCTACAGTAAAGCAAAGAACCCTGTCAGAGCAGAAAAATGGATTTTCCTATGGGCAAAAAAACATAACAGAAAGGGGAAAATGTCATGCTCTCCTTTTCAGCTGCTCAGGTTGCCAAATTTAAGTTATAGAAAGGAATCTTAGAATATATATAATCTAGTGAATGAAACTACAGTATACCTGACAGATAGTCCTTCAATCTCTACCTCAATACTTCCAGAAAAGAAACATCCAACAATTCTTGAGGCTCTCTGATCTTGTATGAAAACAGTGAGAAAGTTTCTTGTAATAATTTTCTCTCAATTCTCTTTCCTGCACTTTCCAGGAAGTTGCTTGGTGTTCAGACAAATCAGCCGTCAATAGACGAACAGAGATAAACAATGTTTATGCTCCATTTAAAAGAGAAAATAAAAAGGTTAAAAAAGAAACAAGCAGACCAGAACACATCCCATCCAGCAGTCTTCATCCAGATAAGCAATGATTAACACCAGATGAACAATCAAGCAAAAAACAATACCTTAGTCAAGGAACTACCATGGAGAAAAGACATCCCCACCAACACTGGCGGGCAAGTTACTGTACATAAACAAGGAGTGAATCTTATATCCACTATGTTGATATTACCAAGTTGGATCATTAAATGTCTGCAAGCAAACAACCAAGCTCAGGGAGCAAGCAATGCTTCCACAGTTCAGAACTGAGCTAACTCTATACACAGCTGTCTTAATGCATGGGCCTGATGGACATTTGCCCAAGGGCCCCATGAGCATAGAAGCCCTATACTAATCTGTGTATGTTAACCCTTCAATGCACCTTGTATCATATAAATACAGAAACTGTATGGCTTACTGAGTTTTATTGTGTTTTTCAAGCCTCGTGTATTGTTCAAATGTTTATCATATTGATTAGTTATTGCTGCACAGCATGTTTTTAATGTTTCATCACCAATTTTCTTGGAAGTGTCAATAAAATAAATATGTTTAATTTTATCAACTATTTACATTTTTATTCCTATGAATAGTTGTCATAGGGGCCCCAGTACACTGCTTTGCCCAGGACTCATAATGCTGTTAAGAAGGCACTGCCTCTATGCTCTTCTACTAAAATTAAAGTATAGCAAATATGTTCTCCTTTCATCAGTCAAAATTAGGGGTATGATTTGCAGGATCCAATCCAAACATGACAGAG